>NC_091129.1:154447364-154751114 GCF_040183065.1 Periplaneta americana
GGGGACGACAACGTACGAGTGTTAATTCGGAGGTTTTCTCCCCTACAAATACAAAATTACATTAGAATTAGAAGAGACATAGCTAACATGAAATATTTTCCACTTACATATTTTATTGTTTCATTAAGTGCTGCCATCTTCTCTCATCGTTTCAATTTATGAATTGAATTTTGTGATTTACTACGCCAGTTGCTATTTCACAAAACGTCACTTTAATATTAGAACTAATCTGGAAGCAATGTAACATTTCATCAATAAGTCCACTCAATAAAAACTCCTTAACTGACATAGGCATACCATTAGGTCGATTTCCAACTGCAGAACTGATATTGGTAAATTGAATCGTCTATACAATTCCATCGAATTAAATATGAGAATTTTGTAGGTCAAAAACAAATTTCCGTACCATAGATTGTGTAAACTTGCGCCATCTATTGATGTGTATTTATAAACAAAATAATCTTAAGTGACATTTTAAAGTACTTCTAGCAAATCTCTTCATAGCTCAGTGGTATAGTGAAAAATCCTGGAAATATCCTATATTTAAACCTTCTGGCCGGCTGCGAGAGGAATTTCTGAAAAATGTTGAATGTTCTACATTTTGACAAACAAACATTTATTAGTTTTAAAATTGATTGACTCGGGAAAAGACGGAACTAGCCGCAACATAGATCCCACTCATTCAATAGTTCTTGCTATTGTGACAGAGGACGTAACAGCCCAATGTTAGACTACAAAATTTAGTTTTGGTTGAATTTAAATGCATAAATGGTGGTCAAAAGTGTATTCATTTTTTTTTCAGTAGAAAAGACATTTTAATAGATTATCTGGAATGTTGCGATTAGGTGTATAATTTTAGCTAATTTCTGCAGTTAGTTCTTCCTTGAAAATCTGCCTTACAAGGATAAGTGGAGTAGATATTTTAGTAGAAACGAGCATGAAAATTGCAATTCTGAAATTCTGAAACTAATGTAGTATTTTTATTCTAATCCTACACTGATGTTGAGAAGGTATTTTCCATTGATATCTGCAAAGTGGACAGACAAAAGAACAGAATATCGATTGGTTCGATTAATGTTATTCTTTACTTAAATATAGTTTTAAAAACTTCTGATATGCAGAGTTTAATGATTATATTTCAAAGAAGCGTAAACTTAATGTTCTGCATAATATTAGTTCTTCAGAGGAAATATAATTGGTAACGTTCATTGACAGTTGTGCAAAATTGGTCAAATTAATAGGTGTAACTGTTTAAGACCATTTGTTTCAACGCTTCGTCCAGTTTTAGCCGGAGTACCACAAGGATCTATACTGTCACCACTTCTCTTCAATCTCTTCACATATGATATTCCATGTTTATAACCATCACACATAGCTATGTATGCTGACGATACAGTTCTCTTTTATTCTCATAGTAACCTAAATACTGCAATCAGCACTCTTCAGACATCCTTACAGGAGCTGTCTAAATGGTTCTCTGACTGGAGATTACTACTCAACATTACCAAGACTGAAGCTAAAATCTTCTCTTTAAGGCCTATTCATAATCCACCTCCTTTGGTTCTTCTAAATGAACAAGTTACATGGCTCTCTAGTCAAGAAGCTGTCAAATATTTGGAAGTATTATTAGACACGAAACTTACATGGAATGCCCATATAACTCGCATCGTCACACTAACCTCATCTAGAATTCGAAAATTATACCCTTTGGTTAATAGACGTTCACAAATTGGATTGGACTGTTCAATGCTACTCTACACCTCGCTTGTACGACCTCTTTTAACTTATGCAGTTACACGTGCATTGTCAACATCTAAAAAAGTAACAATTTATAAATTGCTGATTAGATCAGTGCTTTTGTATGGTTCTACAGTATGGGGATACGCACCTAAGACAACATTAGATCCCATTCGAGTTGTACAAAATAAAGTATTACGTGTAATTCATAACAGCGGGTGGTACACAAGAAACGAAGAGATACATCAAGATCTAAAAGTGGAAAGTATCCCAGTTATCATTAGGAGATTCGCTGAAACATTTTATAAACAGGCACATTCCCACCAAAATGTGTATGTATCAAAACTAGGAACTTATAACCCTCAGTACTACACAAGACATCGTACACCTTTGTTCCTCTTCTCATAGTTATCTGTCAAACTTGTTTTCAAGCTGTTCATCCTGGTTATGACGGGAGCGCAGCATCATAAATGAACTACCTCTCAGCAATAAGTAAAAGTAATTAGGAACAGTCGGGAGATCACCCAAGATTTCGATACTGTATCCAAAAGCTGACGAATTAAAAAAAAAAAAAAAAAAAAAAAAAAAAAACTTATGCAGCGCCAGTGTGGGGGACTGCAAATAAGACTCACATGCATCGCCTACAAGTTCTCCAGAACAAGTTCCTGCGTACTGCAACAAATGCCCCCTGGTTTGTAAGAAATCAACAACTGCATCAAGAATTGGGAATTCTTCCACTAGAACAGTACATGCATTCAATGTCAAAATCTTTCTTCAACAAACTTCCTGGTGTTTCTGGAACTGTGACATATAACATTGGAGCAAGATCTTGTCAGCCATCTCGACTTAAAAGGAAACTCCCTCAAGACATCCTTCTTAGTGATATTGACGACTCTTCATAAATTTGACACAGAAATCATCATATTTTTGTTCACATAATTGACAAAAATGTTTAATTAATTAATTTAAATAAATTAGAGGAGCCTTTAGAGCCAACCTCAACATGATATTCTGCATGTGATATTCCATCATTTAACAGTGGTCTGTATAGCAAGTTTGCTGGTCGACCAATATTAAACATTAAAAAAAAAAAAGACCATTTGTAGGTCGCCCTCGTGAAGAAGAAGAAGAAGAAGAAGAAGAAGACGAAGAAGAAGAAGAAGAAGAAGAAGAAGACGAAGAAGAAGAAGAAGAAGACGAAGAAGAAGACGAAGAAGAAGAAGAAGAAGAAGAAGAAGACGAAGAAGAAGAAGAAGAAGAAGAAGACGAAGAAGAAGAAGAAGAAGAAGAAGACGAAGAAGAAGAAGAAGAAGAAGAAGACGAAGAAGAAGACGAAGAAAAAGAAGAAGAAGACGAAGAAGAAGACGAAGAAGAAGACGAAGAAGAAGAAGAAGAAGACGAAGAAGAAGACGAAGAAGAAGAAGAAGAAGAAGAAGACGAAGAAGAAGAAGAAGAAGACGAAGAAGACGAAGAAGACGAAGAAGAAGAAGAAGAAGACGAAGAAGAAGAAGAAGACGAAGAAGAAGAAGAAGACGAAGAAGAAGAAGAAGAAGAAGACGAAGAAGAAGAAGAAGAAGACGAAGAAGAAGAAGAAGACGAAGAAGAAGAAGAAGAAGACGAAGAAGAAGAAGAAGACGAAGAAGAAGAAGAAGAAGACGAAGAAGAAGAAGAAGAAGAAGAAGAAGACGAAGAAGAAGAAGAAGACGAAGAAGAAGAAGAAGAAGAAGACGAAGAAGAAGAAGAAGAAGACGAAGAAGAAGACGAAGAAAAAGAAGAAGAAGACGAAGAAGAAGACGAAGAAGAAGAAGAAGAAGACGAAGAAGAAGAAGAAGACGAAGAAGAAGAAGAAGAAGAAGAAGAAGAAGACGAAGAAGAAGACGAAGAAGAAGAAGAAGACGAAGAAGAAGAAGAAGACGAAGAAGAAGACGAAGAAGAAGAAGAAGACGAAGAAGAAGACGAAGAAGAAGAAGAAGAAGACGAAGAAGAAGAAGACGAAGAAGAAGAAGAAGAAGAAGAAGACGAAGAAGAAGACGAAGAAGAAGAAGAAGAAGAAGAAGAAGACGAAGAAGACGAAGAAGAAGAAGAAGAAGACGAAGAAGAAGAAGAAGAAGAAGAAGAAGACGAAGAAGACGAAGAAGACGAAGAAGAAGAAGAAGAAGACGAAGAAGAAGAAGAAGACGAAGAAGAAGAAGAAGAAGACGAAGAAGAAGAAGAAGACGAAGAAGAAGAAGAAGAAGACGAAGAAGAAGAAGAAGAAGAAGACGAAGAAGACGAAGAAGAAGAAGAAGAAGAAGAAGAAGAAGACGAAGAAGAAGAAGAAGAAGAAGACGAAGAAGAAGAAGAAGAAGAAGACGAAGAAGAAGAAGAAGACGAAGAAGAAGAAGAAGAAGACGAAGAAGAAGAAGAAGAAGAAGAAGACGAAGAAGAAGAAGACGAAGAAGACGAAGAAGAAGAAGAAGAAGACGAAGAAGACGAAGAAGAAGAAGAAGAAGAAGAAGACGAAGAAGAAGAAGAAGAAGAAGAAGACGAAGAAGAAGACGAAGAAGAAGAAGACGAAGAAGAAGAAGAAGAAGAAGAAGAAGACGAAGAAGAAGAAGAAGACGAAGAAGAAGAAGAAGACGACGAAGAAGAAGAAGAAGAAGAAGACGAAGAAGAAGAAGAAGAAGAAGACGAAGAAGAAGAAGACGAAGAAGAAGAAGAAGACGAAGAAGAAGAAGAAGAAGAAGACGAAGAAGAAGAAGAAGAAGACGAAGAAGAAGAAGAAGAAGACGAAGAAGAAGAAGACGAAGAAGAAGAAGACGAAGAAGAAGAAGAAGAAGAAGACGAAGAAGAAGAAGAAGAAGAAGACGAAGAAGAAGAAGAAGAAGACGAAGAAGAAGAAGAAGAAGACGAAGAAGAAGAAGACGAAGAAGAAGAAGACGAAGAAGAAGAAGAAGAAGAAGACGAAGAAGAAGAAGACGAAGAAGAAGAAGAAGAAGACGAAGAAGAAGAAGAAGAAGAAGACGAAGAAGAAGAAGAAGAAGAAGACGAAGAAGAAGAAGAAGACGAAGAAGAAGAAGACGAAGAAGAAGAAGAAGAAGACGAAGAAGAAGAAGACGAAGAAGAAGAAGACGAAGAAGAAGAAGAAGAAGAAGACGAAGAAGAAGAAGACGAAGAAGAAGAAGAAGACGAAGAAGAAGAAGAAGAAGAAGACGAAGAAGAAGAAGAAGAAGACGAAGAAGAAGAAGAAGACGAAGAAGAAGAAGAAGAAGAAGAAGAAGACGAAGAAGAAGAAGAAGAAGAAGAAGAAGAAGACGAAGAAGAAGAAGACGAAGAAGAAGAAGAAGAAGAAGAAGAAGAAGACGAAGAAGAAGAAGAAGAAGACGAAGAAGAAGAAGACGAAGAAGAAGAAGAAGAAGAAGAAGACGAAGAAGAAGAAGAAGACGAAGAAGAAGAAGAAGAAGAAGACGAAGAAGAAGAAGAAGAAGAAGACGAAGAAGAAGAAGAAGAAGAAGACGAAGAAGAAGAAGAAGAAGACGAAGAAGAAGAAGACGAAGAAGAAGAAGACGAAGAAGAAGAAGAAGAAGAAGAAGACGAAGAAGAAGAAGACGAAGAAGAAGAAGAAGACGAAGAAGAAGAAGAAGAAGAAGACGAAGAAGAAGAAGAAGACGAAGAAGAAGAAGAAGAAGAAGAAGAAGAAGAAGACGAAGAAGAAGAAGAAGAAGAAGAAGACGAAGAAGAAGAAGACGAAGAAGAAGAAGAAGAAGAAGAAGACGAAGAAGAAGAAGAAGACGAAGAAGAAGACGAAGAAAAAGAAGAAGAAGACGAAGAAGAAGAAGAAGAAGAAGACGAAGAAGAAGACGAAGAAGAAGAAGAAGAAGAAGACGAAGAAGAAGAAGAAGACGAAGAAGAAGAAGAAGAAGAAGAAGAAGAAGAAGACGAAGAAGAAGACGAAGAAGAAGAAGAAGACGAAGAAGAAGAAGAAGACGAAGAAGAAGACGAAGAAGAAAAAGAAGAAGACGAAGAAGAAGACGAAGAAGAAGAAGAAGAAGAAGACGAAGAAGAAGAAGACGAAGAAGAAGAAGACGAAGAAGAAGACGAAGAAGAAGAAGAAGAAGAAGAAGAAGACGAAGAAGACGAAGAAGAAGAAGAAGAAGAAGACGAAGAAGAAGAAGAAGACGAAGAAGACGAAGAAGAAGAAGAAGAAGAAGAAGAAGACGAAGAAGACGAAGAAGAAGAAGAAGAAGAAGAAGAAGAAGACGAAGAAGAAGAAGAAGAAGACGAAGAAGAAGAAGAAGACGAAGAAGAAGAAGACGAAGAAGAAGAAGAAGAAGACGAAGAAGAAGAAGAAGAAGACGAAGAAGAAGAAGAAGAAGAAGACGAAGAAGAAGAAGAAGAAGACGAAGAAGAAGAAGAAGAAGAAGACGAAGAAGAAGAAGACGAAGAAGAAGAAGACGAAGAAGAAGAAGAAGAAGACGAAGAAGAAGAAGAAGACGAAGAAGAAGAAGAAGAAGAAGAAGAAGACGAAGAAGAAGAAGAAGACGAAGAAGAAGAAGAAGACGAAGAAGAAGAAGACGAAGAAGACGAAGAAGAAGAAGAAGAAGACGAAGAAGACGAAGAAGAAGAAGAAGAAGAAGAAGACGAAGAAGAAGAAGAAGAAGAAGAAGACGAAGAAGAAGAAGACGAAGAAGAAGAAGAAGAAGAAGAAGAAGACGAAGAAGAAGAAGAAGAAGAAGAAGAAGACGAAGAAGAAGAAGAAGAAGAAGAAGAAGAAGAAGACGAAGAAGAAGAAGAAGAAGAAGAAGAAGAAGACGAAGAAGAAGAAGACGAAGAAGAAGAAGAAGAAGAAGAAGAAGAAGACGAAGAAGAAGACGAAGAAAAAGAAGAAGAAGACGAAGAAGAAGAAGAAGAAGACGAAGAAGAAGACGAAGAAGAAGAAGAAGAAGACGAAGAAGAAGAAGAAGACGAAGAAGAAGAAGAAGAAGAAGAAGAAGACGAAGAAGAAGACGAAGAAGAAGAAGAAGACGAAGAAGAAGAAGAAGACGAAGAAGAAGACGAAGAAGAAGAAGAAGAAGAAGACGAAGAAGAAGACGAAGAAGAAGAAGAAGAAGACGACGAAGAAGAAGAAGACGAAGAAGAAGAAGAAGAAGACGAAGAAGAAGACGAAGAAGAAGAAGAAGAAGAAGACGAAGAAGACGAAGAAGAAGAAGAAGAAGACGAAGAAGAAGAAGAAGAAGACGAAGAAGACGAAGAAGAAGAAGAAGAAGACGAAGAAGAAGAAGAAGACGAAGAAGAAGAAGAAGAAGACGAAGAAGAAGAAGAAGACGAAGAAGAAGAAGAAGACGAAGAAGAAGAAGAAGAAGAAGAAGAAGAAGAAGACGAAGAAGACGAAGAAGAAGAAGAAGAAGAAGAAGAAGACGAAGAAGAAGAAGAAGAAGAAGAAGAAGAAGAAGACGAAGAAGAAGAAGAAGACGAAGAAGAAGAAGAAGACGAAGAAGAAGAAGAAGAAGACGAAGAAGAAGAAGAAGACGAAGAAGAAGAAGACGAAGAAGACGAAGAAGAAGAAGAAGAAGAAGACGAAGAAGACGAAGAAGAAGAAGAAGAAGAAGACGAAGAAGAAGAAGAAGAAGAAGAAGACGAAGAAGAAGACGAAGAAGAAGAAGACGAAGAAGAAGAAGAAGAAGAAGAAGACGAAGAAGAAGAAGAAGAAGAAGACGAAGAAGAAGAAGAAGACGAAGAAGAAGAAGAAGAAGACGAAGAAGAAGAAGAAGAAGAAGACGAAGAAGAAGAAGAAGAAGAAGAAGACGAAGAAGAAGAAGACGAAGAAGAAGAAGAAGAAGAAGAAGAAGAAGACGAAGAAGAAGAAGAAGACGAAGAAGAAGACGAAGAAAAAGAAGAAGAAGACGAAGAAGAAGAAGAAGAAGAAGAAGACGAAGAAGAAGACGAAGAAGAAGAAGAAGAAGACGAAGAAGAAGAAGAAGACGAAGAAGAAGAAGAAGAAGAAGACGAAGAAGAAGACGAAGAAGAAGAAGAAGACGAAGAAGAAGAAGAAGACGAAGAAGAAGACGAAGAAGAAGAAGAAGAAGACGAAGAAGAAGACGAAGAAGAAGAAGAAGAAGAAGACGAAGAAGAAGAAGACGAAGAAGAAGAAGAAGAAGAAGACGAAGAAGAAGACGAAGAAGAAGAAGAAGAAGAAGACGAAGAAGACGAAGAAGAAGAAGAAGACGAAGAAGAAGAAGAAGACGAAGAAGACGAAGAAGAAGAAGAAGAAGACGAAGAAGAAGAAGAAGACGAAGAAGAAGAAGAAGAAGACGAAGAAGAAGAAGAAGACGAAGAAGAAGAAGAAGACGAAGAAGAAGAAGAAGAAGAAGAAGAAGAAGAAGAAGAAGAAGACGAAGAAGACGAAGAAGAAGAAGAAGAAGAAGAAGAAGACGAAGAAGAAGAAGAAGAAGAAGAAGAAGAAGACGAAGAAGAAGAAGAAGAAGACGAAGAAGAAGAAGAAGACGAAGAAGAAGAAGAAGAAGACGAAGAAGAAGAAGAAGACGAAGAAGAAGAAGACGAAGAAGACGAAGAAGAAGAAGAAGAAGAAGAAGACGAAGAAGACGAAGAAGAAGAAGAAGAAGAAGAAGACGAAGAAGAAGAAGAAGAAGAAGAAGAAGAAGAAGAAGACGAAGAAGAAGACGAAGAAGAAGAAGACGAAGAAGAAGAAGAAGAAGAAGAAGACGAAGAAGAAGAAGAAGAAGAAGACGAAGAAGAAGAAGAAGAAGACGAAGAAGAAGAAGAAGAAGACGAAGAAGAAGAAGAAGAAGAAGACGAAGAAGAAGAAGAAGAAGAAGAAGACGAAGAAGAAGAAGACGAAGAAGAAGAAGAAGACGAAGAAGAAGAAGACGAAGAAGAAGAAGAAGACGAAGAAGAAGAAGAAGAAGAAGACGAAGAAGAAGAAGAAGAAGACGAAGAAGAAGAAGAAGACGAAGAAGAAGAAGACGAAGAAGACGAAGAAGAAGAAGAAGAAGACGAAGAAGACGAAGAAGAAGAAGAAGAAGACGAAGAAGAAGAAGAAGAAGAAGAAGACGAAGAAGAAGAAGAAGACGAAGAAGAAGAAGAAGAAGAAGACGAAGAAGAAGAAGAAGAAGAAGAAGAAGAAGACGAAGAAGAAGAAGAAGAAGAAGAAGACGAAGAAGAAGAAGAAGAAGAAGACGAAGAAGAAGAAGAAGAAGAAGAAGAAGACGAAGAAGAAGAAGAAGAAGACGAAGAAGAAGAAGAAGACGAAGAAGAAGAAGAAGACGAAGAAGAAGACGAAGAAGAAGAAGAAGAAGACGAAGAAGAAGAAGAAGAAGACGAAGAAGAAGAAGACGAAGAAGAAGAAGAAGAAGAAGAAGAAGACGAAGAAGAAGAAGACGAAGAAGAAGAAGACGAAGAAGAAGAAGAATTGTAAAAACAAGAAAAAGTCTGAGGAGGAAAAGAAGACGAATACGAATAAAAGATGATAGAAAAAAAACTGAGAAGTTAGAACAGAAACAAGAAGGAAATAGTAGGCCTGGCCATGAATGTTGCACCCTGGCACAAAGTTGGTGTTCCTTACCTTGGCATAATCATCTGTAAGATGTTCGCCTGCAGCAAAATCTATATCAACAAGAGAATGACTGATGTCCAATGCTTTGAGTGCCAGTCTCACAGCCAATGTCGGGGGACTGTCTGACACTGAGTACAATTTAAGTGGCGCCATGATTCTGAAATGCGCATAGATTTCACATTGTAATAACACGAATAATTATCTAAGTCACTTTATGAACATGAGGAATAATTCATATGTTAACAGACTGGTTTATAGTTCATCCTACGCTATTCCATTATTCGCACTCCCACTCCCAGTAAAATTGTGTCGTAACTCGAAAATTGTGATTTATAAAGATATGATATTTTCTAGTAAAATATTGATGTAAAATATTGTAATAAACATGCACCGAAACCTTTCATAATTTACTATTTTATTATTAGAATTTCATACCTACAAAGATTAGAGGAAGCTGGGTTTGCAGCGAAAGACTTGCCCTTAGGCAGAACACTAAATGAATGAATGAATGAATGAATAAATGAATGAATGAATAAATGAATGAATGAATAAATGAATGAATAAATGAATAAATGAATGAATGAATGAATGAATGAATGAATAAATGAATGAATGAATGAGTAAAACAGCGTTAGAAAAAAACTACGAAAGTAATACTATGTGATTCTCGAGATATGATAGTATTTTACTGGGATGAGAACTGTTTTCTAAGCAGATGGCTTTCTGAATTGTCTTGATAATGGTATATAAATATATCTACTACATATTTTTCTGAATAAATTGAAATCCATAGGGAATTAACATTACCATAAAACTATGTATAAAAACAATGATGAAGTAACATAATTATTGGGCCATATTTAGAACGGGATAAGACAGAACCAATGATATAAAAAATTGACAAACGTTGAAAGAGTTCCGCTAGTTCTCAATAGGTGGCATCATTATTGGGGTGGTTAAAAGAGTGTCGTGGAAAATGATTATGTAGATTAAACATAAATTATTCTCATAATTGACAATATCAGCGGTTTCCAGCTATACCCAGTGTTGTTTTACAATCAGTAGAGTGATATGAAAAATTGAATTCTATAATGCGGGTATATTTGTGTAGACTACTATTGGCAACACTGACTATTATTTTCGTCATCTATTCATAGAAGTAATAACTAAAGAAGCCACACATACACCAACAAAATATCGATCACTATCGATTAATAGGGTCAAATATCTTTGAACGTCAGTTTACCTTACTGTTTTCTACAATGCTATAACCAGATGTCTTTCTGAAATGTCTTGATAATGGTATATAAATATTATATCTACTACATATTTTTCTGAATAAATTTAAATTACGTATTATCATAAAAAAACCCATGTATAAAAACAATGATGAAATAACATAATTATTGGGCCATGTTTGGAACGGGATAAAAAATTGATATAAAAAATTGACATAAAAAATTGACAAACGTTGAAAGAGTTCCGCTAGTTCTCAATAGCTGGCACCATTATTGGGGTGGTTAAAAAGTGTCGTGGAAAATTATTATGTAGATTAAACATAAATTATACTCATAATTGACAATATCAGCGGTTTCCAGCTATACCCAGTGTTGTTTTACAATTAGTAGCGTGATATGAAAAATTGAATTCTATAATGCAGGTATATTTGTGTAGCCTACTATTGGCAACACTATTATCTTCGCCATCTATTCATAGAAGTAATAACTAAAGAAGCCATACATACACCAACAAAATATCGATCACTATCGATTAGCAGGGTCAAATATCTTTGGACGGCAGTTTACCTTAACGTAGTAAAGCCACAGTCTAGTATATACAGTCGCGAAGCTCAATACGTAGTAAATATGCAAACATTAGATAGTTGCTCACCACTAGGTTCGCTAATATCGCCTCATTACAGGCAATGCAAAATAGTACCGTCACAGTCTATTGTTTCTAGCACCCTCAAAACTCAAGCTTCGTGACTGTATATAGTAGACTGTGGTAAAGCTAAAGTAGGCCTAAAGAATTGCCGAAACTATAACTATAGTATTAACTTAACACAATGGCGGAGTAACAACCACAAACTTACCGTAGATGTTCACTGCGCCAAGGAATCCAAGCAAATGATACGCAACTTTCACTTGTTTCGTGTATCTGTTCCAGTTCTAGCTTTAAAGTAGGGCGTTGGCATGGAGACTTTCTCATCAGAGAAAGTAAGTCAACTCGACAAGATACAAGATATGAACAATGCTAAAGATGTCCATTCTGAATAAACACGCCCATAATATCTGGCCTCTGTAACAGACGTATTGATCTCCTATGTTTACCTTCATAAATCATTTACCTCCATTTCTACTTCAGTTTGATTCATCATAGGAATCCTATTCTGCTGTAAACTAAGAAACTAAGTAGGTACATGAGAACTTTATTTCTTCACAAGCTGCCAATGCTATAGCATTTTACGCTTTTTTTGTATCCCAACATTTTTTAAACAAACCATTCGTGCACTGTTCGTTTACAAGTTATTATTTAATTAGTGTTGTTAAAATTCGATTTTGTAATGATAAAAGAAGTACAGTACCTAGTTAAAATAATGCTCTGGAAGCATGTTATCGTATTGTTTAAAACAATGAAATGGGTAATTTCATAAAAGCGGTGTACTGGGTACAAAAGCAAGCCACTCAGCACATCTTAATGACATCATGCTTAAGGGGTTAAGTACAGCTTACAACAGTAAAATTTTGGAAATATTCAACATTTTTTTTCCCTCCATTACTACAGCTGGTACAGTAATGAAAATTAGCATGTGTAAAACACTATCCTTGTGCTATGCATGAAAAAAATATTTTTACGATTTAAAAAAAATATTTACATTATTTTTTTTTAAATTCAGTTCATTGTGCAGTGATGAAGCATTTCCCACATAACTCAAAAACTGTCCAACATTCTGTGGTGAAATTTTTTGTGTGTACATATCTACAATATGATGCAAGATCACTTCTCTGTCTTTGATAGATTGTCTGATAAAAAATAAATTCATTTTAAAAAATGATCAATTATCTGTATTTTCTTCTAACACAAAATAACAAATATATTATTTATTAAGAATGTATTTGAAAGAGCATGATATTGTGAACATGAGTTTCAACAATAAAGTAAAAAAGAAAGAACATGAAAAGGTTAACAAGTTTATGAATTATGAGGGAAAAGCTTCATCACTGCACAGTGAATTGCCACCATTTTGAATATGTAAACAATATATATATATATATATATATATATATATATATTTATTTATTTAGATCGTAAAAATATTTTTCATATAGCAGGACAGTGTTTTACACATAGCAATTTTCATTATTGTACAAAATGCAGTAATGGAGGAAAAACAAAACACTGAATATTTCCGAAAAGTTACTACTGTAAGCTGTACCTAACTCCTTAAGAAACTACGGTCTGTGCTAAAGAATAAAAAAAATTAAATTGTTTTTCAAAACATTATCAGTAATTAAAAATTATACAGAAATATGTAATGATAGGAGAACCCTACCTTTTACATAAAATGTCGTTTTTCCGCTGACTTAACCTCATTAGAAATACTACTTGTTGTCTTTGTGTATTCAATTGCTTTTAATGCTGTTTCTTATTTTTACTAAGCGCCAGTGGGGGTTTTGGAAGCGACAGCATACAAGTGGGGGAGTGGAGGGCGGTAGCCTCCAACAAACATAAAATTATATTCCGAATTAGGTTGAGATATAAGTAGAACATAGAAATTAAATTGGATCGGTTTCGGCTAAATCAAAGGTAAATGTAATTTGTAAGTAATTGAAATATGTAACAATTTATTACCCGCAAAAGACTCTGGCACACGGGAAGCTAAAGTGATTTTATTTATTTATTTATTTATTTATTTTTTACTTATTTTTAATTTCTTAAATTTATTTTATTTTATTTATTTTTATTTGCATATTTATTTACTTTTTCACTCATTTACTTTTTTCATTCACTTATTTATTTTATTTTTTATTAATTAATTAATTTATTTTTACTTATTTATTTCACTACTTATTTAATTATTAACTTAATTAATTGATTTATTTATTAAATTTATTTATTTATTTTATTTTATTATATATTTATTTCTTTACCTACATTATTAGTTATTTACTTATTTTATTTATTTATTTAATTGATTATGGTCATGACAGACTTCCAAGGAACAATGCTCACCTTGTACGATATGCCTACCTTTGAATTTTCTGCTGGATTTATTAAAGGACCATGACTGTTCCATTTTATTCTTCCATGAATGTGAAGATGGTGAACATTTATATTTCGTTACATTCTGTTAATGGATTTTATTATGTTTATTTAACTTCCTTCATATAGCCTACTGTTACAGAGAAATTAAAAATTGACTAGTTTAGTGTGCTGTAATTCGAGGAATTTAGGTAATGTGATGTGATATACTACGGTGCATATAAATTAGCATGGTGTGGTATAATGTAATTTTTACGGATAAAACTCGTATGATATAAGGTTATATATATGGTATATAAAAGGTGATACATCAGGCAATGTTATGGTTTAGTGCATGCTTTCTGTTCATATGGTTTGATGTTTTGTATGATGTTATATAATGAAGACTATAGTAATACATTTTAAATAACCCAATTATTTATTTAATAAATTGACTTATTTATTTTATTTATGTGTTTAAATATTCATCTACTTTATTTATTTGTTTATTCATTTAATTACTTTTTATGTGTTTATTTATTCGATCATTCATTCATTTATTCACTAGTTTGTTTATTTGTTATTTAATGTATTTAATTTATTTATTTATTTCATTATTTATTTATTTAGTTATTAATTTATTTAATCATTCATTTATTTATTTACTTATTTCTTTATTCGTGTATTTATTTATTTTTGTTTGTTTATTTACTTGTTTATTTATGTTTATTTACCTACATATTTATTTTTTATTAAACTTATTTAATGGATTTATTTATTACATTTATTTGTTTAAATATTTATTTAATTTTATTTATTTATTTATTTATTTGTTATTGTATTTATTTATTTATTTACTTACTTCTTTATTTATTTATTTTTGTTTATTTATTTACTCATTCATTCGTTCGTTCGTTCGTTCATTCAGTCATTTATTTATTTATTTACTTATTTATTTATTTATTTATTTGTTTGCTTGTTTACATGTTTACTTATTTATTTATTTATTTATTCGTTCATGTATTTATTTACTTACTTCTTTATTTATTTATTTATTTTTGTTTATTTATTTACTCATTCATTCATTCGTTCTTTCGTTCATTCAGTCATTTATTTATTTGTTTACTTATTTATTTATTTACTTATTTATTCGTTCATGTATTTATTTATTTATTTACTTACTTCTTTATTTATCTATTTTTGTTTATTTATTTACTCATTCATTCATTCGTTCGTTCGTTCGTTCGTTCGTTCGTTCATTCAGTCATTTATTTATTTGTTTACTTATTTATTTATTTATTTATTTATTTACTTACTTCTTTATTTATTTATTTTTGTTTATTTATTTACTCATTCATTCATTCATTCGTTCGTTCGTTCATTCAGTCATTTATTTATTTATGTATTTATTTATTTATTCGTTCATGTATTTATTTATTTATTTACTTACTTCTTTATTTATTTATTTTTGTTTATTTATTTACTCATTCATTCATTCGTTCTTTCGTTCATTCAGTCATTTATTTATTTGTTTACTTATTTATTTATTTATTTATTTATTTATTTATTTATTTATTCGTCCATGTATTTATTTATTTATTTACTTACTTCTTTATTTATTTATTTTTGTTTATTTATTTACTCATTCATTCGTTCGTTCGTTCATTCAGTCATTTATTTATTTGTTTACTTATTTATTTATTTATTTATTTATTTATTTACTTATTTATTTATTTATTTATTTATTTACTTATTTATTTATTTATTTATTTGTTTACTTATTTATTTATTTATTTATTTACTTCTTTATTTATTTATTTTTGTTTATTTATTTATTCATTCATTCATTCGTTCGTTCGTTCATTCAGTCATTTATTTATTTGTTTACTTATTTATTTATTTATTTATTTACTTATTTATTTATTTATTTATTTATTTGTTTACTTATTTATTTATTTATTTGTTTACTTATTTATTTATTTATTTATTTATTTATTTACTTACTTCTTTATTTATTTATTTATTTTTGTTTATTTATTTACTCATTCATTCATTCGTTCGTTCGTTCATTCAGTCATTTATTTATTTGTTTACTTATTTATTTATTTATTTATTTATTTATTTATTTATTTATTTATTCATTTATTTATTTATTCGTTCATGTATTTATTTATTTACTTACTTCTTTATTTATTTATTTTTGTTTATTTATTTACTCATTCATTCGTTCGTTCGTTCATTCAGTCATTTATTTATTTGTTTACTTATTTATTTATTTATTTATTCATTTATTTATTTATTCGCTCAGTCCCTAGACTGGTGGATAAAAACACTATAGTAATCCAGTCTTTCAGAAGAATAGGCTGAACGCGTTTTGGGATCGCATTCTTCAATTGGTTTACTGCTGTTTTTTATTTTCATTATGCGCTAGTGGTGGTTTTGGGGCTAAATTAGGCAGAGACACAGCTAGCACGAAATATTTTCCACTCACATTTGCTGTTAGAGTATGGGATGACATCTCTGACCGTCAGCACTTGTAAATTGAATTTTGTTATTTACTACGTCAATAGCTGATTCACAAAACGTCACTTCAATATTAGAACGAACCTGGATGCAATCGGACACTTCATCGCTAAGTACCCTCAATTCAGGCTCTTCTACTAGCATATAGGTATACCACGAAGTCAACTTCCATTCACTTCCAACTCCAGAACTACATCGTCTATACAAAACCAATAAATTAAATATGAGCATTTTTTAGGACAAAAGAAGCAAATTTCCGTACCATAGATTTTGTAACCTGCCGCGATCTACTGAAGTACTGTATAGGCATATTTATAAACAACGAATAATATTAAGTGACATTTATTTTAAAGAGTCCCATCATAGTTTAGTAGTATAGTGTATGGCTACAAATCGAAAGGTGATTGGATCGAATGCTAGCGGCTGCACATGAAGGAAGTCGTCGTTGTCGTCTTCTTCTTCTTTTTCTTCTTCTTCTTCAGACATAAGGATGAGTGAAATCTCGTTCCGAGATCAGTGAAATTGTTGACGCCATCTTGTAACTTGGCGTCCAATATCTCGACTTCCTTGGGGACGGTAGTTGAGAGCTTGCCACGGGAAACGTTCTTGAGAAATCCGCTGAACATGAGAAAACCACTGTTCTTCATACTGTTATATTTTATTCGTCATTTTCCTTAGTTTGAGGTGTTGTCTTATGTGATCACTTTTCAACCTACCTCTTACAGTCACTTCCATACTATATCGAAGGAATCTCACCTCGGAAGTTTCGATTCTTCTCCTATCTTACTGTCTTACCGTCCAAGTTTCACTGCCGTAGAACGTAGCTGGTTTTGAGATTATATTATGTAGTCTGATTTTATATTTCCATTCTCATACTTTTCCCAAAATATCTATTTATACAAATATTTAATCTGTTAATATTCTGCTCTAGGTCTGCATTAAATCTTTTTGTTGAAATTGTACAGAGTGTCTGGCTTAAGCAGTTTATTTCTGCTTAGGCAGCCCAAGTAACAGTCGAGACATGTGGGAGGTATTTAATGGTTTCGTAGGCGGAATCAGAGGTGGGTATAACGTTCTCTGTATAACGTTATAGGCTGAGCTCATTAAACCAATTCCCTTGTAGTTTCCTCCATTTTTGTCGCCCTTCTTATGACTGTTTATCATCTTTGCCGTTTTCTAATCATCTGGGATTTTTCCAGAGCTCCATATGTCATTCAGTAGTTGTACCAATCTGGTTTTGGTGTCTGGCTTGCCATTTTTTTAACAATTCTATAGTAAACCCATCCTGTCCAGGGCTTTCCTATTTCTTAAGCTATTAAGTGCTTCGTCCATTTCTTTTTTAGTAATAGCATCCCACTGATTTGTATTTATTGTCTGTGTTATGTAGCCCTATAGGTCTTTATCATTGACCAAAAGCTCTTTGTGATGGTTTACCCATTCTTCACTTGTGATTATTTAAATTTTGGTCCTATCTCTCTCTTTCGATTTTAAATTTCCGCCTGTCTTACTGGTTAAGAAGCTTATTCTATTCGCCAATCCAGCCATTGAGGTCTTCGTCCGTATCCCTTGGCAGGGGTTCTCGTTATACCGCGAGAAACAGGGTCCTTGATAGCGCTTAGTCACTAATCATATTAGTGTTCACCTCCGCGACGAGAACGTGTCTGTCAAGATTTACCCAACTGTATACAGTTTCAGCACTAAACACCCTGTATATGTTGGACCGGGTTAATAGTCTTGTATGGGTCCAAGGCTAAAAGCATAAAGTAAGTTAAAATGAAATATATACATTAATTCATAGTGTTCTGTTCAAGGGCAGAGCCTTTCATTTTGATATATATATTTTTTTATTTGGTGGTGATTCGTAATTGGTTTGTTGAAGAGAGAGAGAGAGAGAGAGAAAGAGAGAGAGAGAGGAGTTGCTTGTGTTACGAAGCGACAGTAATCCCTTCAATTCTAAACCAAAGATTCAAGTCAAAGCATTTCAAATTTAAAAAGAAAAAAAAAATAAAACAACTATGTCAGAAGTTGTGTTCTTTGACAGTGTTAACCTGCCTAGAGCATGAGAGTGGATGATTATTTTGTGATGTGAACATACCGGGTGTTTCACAATTATATTACAAACACAGAGGTAACTAAGAGGACAATGAAACAGGGCAAAAAAAGTTCTAGGTTCAAAGACCAAGACATAATGTCATCACTAGAGCCCGGATGTTTAGGCATTTATTTTCGTTAAAATAGGCAGGCATATAGGCACTAAAATAGTAAAAATAGGCAGTGAAATAGGCATTTTTTATTATTCATGGAAACTGACAAAACATAGAAAAATACTTAATAAACTACCCCATACGGTACTCACTTTCCTTGGTTACATGTCACAACAAGATGCTTTTTAAGTTGTCAACTGACATAGTGAGCCGCCTGCCAGAGAGAACGTTTTTCATGGTGGAAAAAGATCTTTCTACTTCTAGTGAAGTGATTGGAGCAAACTTAAAACAACTTATTTCAGAAGGACTGTCTCTACTTTCTTTCAGAGATCGGGAAAAACCGACTGTGTATTGTCTCAAAAAGAGGGGTGTGAGAAGGGATTAGAGACTTCAAAGTACGCGTGATTTGTGCGTGCAAGCGACAACAGTAACGGGACCTGGAGACTTGCTTTTAATTCTTCCCTCATCCCTTTCTTTCGCTGGTAAACCCCGAAGTGACCTGAGCACTGAGGGTTACACTGTTCAAACATCTTTGTTAAGTGACATAAAAGATGGAATCGGTAGGGGAAAAAAGTTTACGACTTCTTGGAAAAACATGTATTGCTGGAGAATAAAATTCTCAGCAAATATTTGTGCGAGGTGAATATAATATATTTTTAATAGGCCTATGTACAACCGTTCTTTTTTTTTTTTTTGATACAATTTATGTGCGGTTTATTTTAAATGCATTAAAAATGTAAAAAAGGCTAAAAAAAAAAAGGCATTTAACCTTAAAATAGGCAACGGGAGCTAAAATAGGCAAAAAAAGGCAAAATAAAAATTGGGCCTATCGTCCCCAAATGTGTGTAATAGGTCTTTCATACACACACTCAGTTTTAAAAAGGCATTTTGCCTAACATGGGCTCTAGTCATCAGTATAGCCACCAACTGAACTCTTCGTACATTTGCAACCTCATTTCTTATCTAGCAGAGTTAATGGTCGTGTGTGTCTCCATTTTTTCCAACATGAGCTATACGACCTTCTGAATGACGTGCCTTTTTGAGAAAGGCAGTTGCTGTGATACATGCACATTGGAGCACCGGCTTACCTTTCATTTTATATAACAGGTGAATCGGCCATGGCTTACCAAACCGGCCTCCAAGGTCCCCGGACTTCAATCTTCTGGATATTTTTGTTTGGGATATTTGAAATGTTTCTAATGTTCCAGCCCTGTTAATAATGTTAACGAGCTCCGCAAAAACATTGTCAATGATTATAAATGCATTAGAAACACACCAGGAATAATCGAACGTGTACGAATTAGGAATCATGTTTATAGGACTTTTACTTCTTGTTTTGATGCATACTACCTCCTCTCTAAATATTGGAAACTTTTTTAGAACACTCTGTAGATGTCTTTACTTTGATGTCAGTATCGTAGGTAGGCTACTTGTTTCAGATAAATTATTATCGACTTAAGTTAGTGTTAGTCACAGACATGATGTACTCTGGCACAGTATATGCCAGTACTGTATTTTCTGATCCATAAGACTGTAAAATATATATGTACAGTATATACATTTTGTGAGCACAGCTTATAATACCTAAAGTTCAAAATTCAAAATCACCTGCACTTACAAAACAAAATGGAAACTGAATGGAGTCCGTAGTACTGGGAATAAAGAAACAGCCCAAGTGGCAGAAGACAGAATATTATTTTTATACTATTATTGAAGTAATTTTATTATTTTTCAGGACCAACACTGTTGCAAAAGTTATCAATAGATTGACTACAGATAATTCGTTCGAAGATTGAATTTTATTGCCACCACTTCCGCTTGGAATTGTGTATCGAATTGTCTAGTTGTATGGTTAGGCACAGCTGTTGGTCATGGGAGCATCTAGCCAGGCCTGCACAAACAGCGCTCAACGAGCATGCGTGCTCCTTCGGAGCGGGAGAGCGGTGTTTACCGCTCGCCGAAACGCAGAGGAAGATACGTCAGAATGACATAGACTTGCTATAGGTAGAGGAGAGGGAAACGACCACTCAGTTATCTAGTGGAGTGCAGTGTGTAGGCCTAATCTCAGTAACTGTTTCACGTTGCTTACCTACTGCTACAGTACAGTATGGAGGAATCTAAAAGACGGAACATAACATTTAACATTCAACGATTTACAGCTCGAACTTACTGATCTTCAATGTGACCTAAGGGCTAAACATCGTTTGAATAATACTACTAGCCTGTACATGACTAAACATTAGCAATAATATCCACGACTACACAGGCTGGCTGTGAAAATGATTGCTATGTTTGGCTCAACATTTATATTTGTGAGCAACTGTTTTCTATAATCAACTTTAATAAAGGCAGACATCGAACATCTGTAACTGATGTTTCATTACGATCAGTAGGCTACTGTTCCTTTCAGCTGCCAACAGCATAAAACCTCGTTTTCATGTACTGATAAATAAAAATATAACAAAATGATATTGTACATTTAAGTAACTAGAATTTCTATTACTTCTGTAAAACAAATATTTCTTTATTAATTAATAATAGTCCAAGATAGTTTTGCAAACACTGAACGGGAATTCATTTCATAAGCACTCGTAATAGTACTTCCTTTTGTGTATATTTTGTACGAGATCACCCCTTCTTCCAGTTCACCCTTATACAGAGCACAGCTAATATCTGCATTCCGCTCGTGAGCTGCGAGCCGGCTCGGAGAGCGCAAACCTTGTGCAGGCCTGGTCTATCCCATTGCCATGTGCAGTAATGGGAAAATTACGAGAAAATACAGTATTTTTAATTATCAATGCACCATCCATTTCATTTAAATACATAACGGTAGGTCATGTGACGAGACCTCCAAGAGAAAGAAAAATTAGGAAAGTTACAGAAGAAAAACCACTGCAAAGACTGCATATGAGGTAGATTATACAGGGAAAAATTTGCAAATAATAGGCATAACTGATTGGGAAAATGTTTGCTTGGATAGAGTAAGCTGGCACAATATTGTTCGTTGTGCAGCGAAAAGTCTTCAAAGTTCGTAATTGATGATGATGATAATGATTATGATGGTAATGATGATAATAATAATAATAATAATAATAATAATAATAATAATAATAATAATAATGTGCTTTTTTTCTGGAACTCTATCACTCGATCACATTATACAACAAAAACGTAGGTTTAAAAATATTAGGCCTACATACGTTATATTACAATAAGTTCCAAACGGAGCTCATCGATTTTAAGCATAACGAAAATTCTGCGATTTCGAGCTATAGTTTCAGGATCAATAACGGAAGATGGCAGCACTAGATTGCATGAGTTACTTTTGCACCAACGATAATAATGACAAAATGTAAACTCTTGGACTCGGCAGTGATGGCAATTTTAATTTTAATTTTCGCTTATGAAATATATCTCGTTGGAATTTGTAATGGCAAAAAGTTTACCAGAACGCATTCCGGAGCGTTCCGGCTGAAAAAAGCGCTGATAATAATAATAATAATAATAATAATAATAAGAGTTACTTTTGCACCAACGATAATAATGACAGAATGTAAACTCTTGGACTCGGCAGTAGCGGCAATTTTAATTTTAATTTTCGCTTATAAAATATATCTCGTTGGAATTTGTAATTACAAAAAGTTAACCGGAACACATTCCGGACCGTTCCGGCTGAAAAAAAGCGCTGATAATAATAATAATAATAATAATAATAATAATAATAATAATAATAATAATAATAATAATAAAATAATAAAAATCAAGATGCTAACAATAATCAAGTTGTACAATAATAATAATTTATTTTATTTACGATTTTCTACAATGCTGCAGTTTTCCTCAACCTAACAAACATGTAAACCATGAAATATCATTGTTCATTTAATTATTTTCTTCCACTGGTCCCTAGCCAACGTATTTGCTTCTTGTAATACTTTCAGCTCCGTACATCATCTCATTCCTTCCATCCTCTTTCAGTTGTTCTGGTCCTTCAGGTTGGGGGTTGCTGCAGTAGGCCAATTCCTCGCTCAGTATAAAACAAGAAAATGCTAAAAAAATCAAACAATAAGCCTCGAAATAACAATAATAATAGACTAATAATAATGATGATGATGATGATGATGATAATAATAATAATAATAATAATAATAATAATAATAATAATAAATTTTATTTAGGATTTGCTACAATGCTGCAGTTTTCCTCAACCTAACAAACTTGTAAACCACGAAATATCATTGTTCATTAAATTATTTTCCTCCATTGTTCCCTATCCAAAGTTTCTGCTTCTTGTAATTCTTTCAGCCCCATACAACGTCTCATTCCTTCCATCCATTTTTCAGTTGGTCTGGTCCTTCAAGTTGGGGGTTGCTGCAGTAGGCCAGCTCCTTGCTCAGCATAAAACAAGAAAATGCTAAAAAAAAAAAGAAACAAACCTCGAAAAAACAATAATAATAGACTAATAATAATGATAATAATATAGCTCGAGCAAGAAACGATTACCGAAAACCAATGGTGGCGTTGCTGTCTGTTTTGACCGTAAGCAACGGTTTTGACGTGTGTATGTAGGCACTCCGAGAGGGGAGAGGTGCGAGCCGATGGAAGTACTGTCTCTTCCAAGAAGATGAACAAATGAGGACATCGTTGTGAAAATAAAAGACGTAGCAAGAGAAAAATTCGAAGCTAATTAAACGCGCAATGAAATAATAATACCGTGCGATACAAGACACGTATTCACATGCAATGGAACAAACTAAAGTCGTAATGTAATTATCACAACGCAAGACTGATTCTATCGATGTCATTTCTCTTCCGACTGTACTCTTGAATATCATTCAAGTTATCTCGTGACCTTTCCTCTCGTCCGCTCTTCCTTATCGCAGTGTTTGATTCGCATTCCTTCTGTCGGTAATCCGTGGTTGTGAGACCTATAATAATAATAATAATAATAATAATAATAATAATAATAATAATAATAATAATAATAATAATAATAATAATAATAATATAAAATCCATGAAAACAATATCAACACAGTTCTTATCCAACATGACCATCTTGTCAAACAGTTATTAAACAAATTATAATTTTACCTTCTCAAGCTATGTTCTATGTGTAAGAGGGTATCTAGTCGACTTTGAAGATGGCTTCAAGAATGATAGGGCTTTGAAATGTAATCAACCACATTTCTGGGTAATTTAACACAAACCTTCATGTACCTACTGATTACAACCTAAGTTCTGTTTTTACAATTTTTCGCACCAGCTCAAAGAAACATGCCACTGACTTGCAACTTGTGTTACGATTTTAATATACACTATCTACCAAAAAGTAATTGGGCACTGTTTTTCCCCCTTTAGAACCTCTTGGTACAATCTGTGAGGCATGCTTTCACTAGTTTGTGTAGGATATCCACTGAAATGCGTCGCCATTCCTCTTGCAACATAGCACTCAGTTGGACAATGGAAGTTGGCCGCATCTCCCAGACCTCAATCGCTGGTACAATTTGTCCCAAAGGTGCTCAATGGGATTGAGATCAGGACTCTGTGCTGGCCAGTCCAACCGGTGAACATTATTGTCTGCATACCACTGCATAGTATCCGCCGAAACATGTGGCCAACTTCCATTGTCCAACTGAGTGCCATGTTGCAAGAGGAATGGCGACGCATTCCAGTGGATATCCTACACAAACTAGTGGAGAGCATGCCTGACAGGGTGGCTGCTGTTGTAGCAACAAGAGGTGGTACCACGAGGTTCTAAAGGAGCAAAAACAGTGCCCAATTACTTTTTGGTAGATAGTGTACTTTACTCATTCTTTATTTCACGAATTGTTCTACTTCAGATCAGTGGCGGTTTCTCGGGGGAGGGAAGGGAGGAACGTCCTCTTCACATTTTTCTTCTTTTGAAAGTAAATACCAAATAAAATATGTCCCTTGAAATTCGGGGAAGATTCGATAATTTTTAAGTTCACAGCTATAAGAAAACCTCGGTTGATCGAGTTTTAAACAACGCGCACTCATGTGCTGCTAGAAAACTGTGAGAAGGATTCGAGATTGTTTGTGTGGAGGAAAGTCAATCCATTCCTCCTTTACTGTAGTTAGCACACATAGACAACAGCGCACTAGCGGCCAGAGAAAGAAGCACAGTTTTAAAGCGAGTAAATGAACGGAGAGGGAGGAGATCCTCCTCTGAATCACCGCATGGGCGGGAAATAGAAACCGACTGGTCGTGCAGCAAGCTCGCTACCGCTACCATCTAATGATCTTGCATTCAACCAGACTATAACACAACTAGGAGGAGGCACAATAAAAACAGTTTTAACGCAACGCTATGAAAGACACCATATGAACTTTTTTTAAAATTATAAATCAAAAATATTATTCATTGCACTTTATATAGGCCACTATTCATGGTTTGAAACTTTCAAGGATATTTGAAAGTTAAAGTCGGGTTTATATAAAACAAAGAGGACGTAGTTCTACGTTAGTATCGCAGATATTTTTGGCCCCTAAATTCACTTCCAATCATTGTGTACTAGACAGGGCAACAGCCAAGTTGTCAGTTTCGTACAAATATATTTTAAATTGAAAGTAGGTACTCCAAACTACATTATTTTTAACATAAAAAATTGATCAGGCACCGGCAACTTTGAACAATAATGGTAGTATGACTTTACAAGAACTGATATTCTTCAAAAGCATGTGATACTGAACTTGTAAAATGTACATGTGGCAACACAGACCACGTGTGTGGGTGCAGTGTTCTCGCTTTCCTCAGATTATTTCCCATTTCCATTTCCGTAAAATGGTTCCGGTTACGTGTTAGTAGCTGGTCTTTTCCAACACGTGTGATGCTGTAGTGTGCGTGAAAAATGCTGCGAGGTGAATTTCCTTGTAACAGTTAATTTGTGCAATTATTCAACAATGAATGGAAGTGAAAACATATTATATTTTGGAAAATTTAGGAAACTCAGTTTACAAGAACAGATTATTGCTATACAGAAGGGAAGGCCAACCCCAACACTACCTGGTCTTACATGTATGCATGTAGGCTAATTTGTAGCTTGTTTCATTCAAGAAGGTGTCATTTCGTGCTGTTAACTTCTTTCCTCCTCTTAAGAAATACGCAGGAGCCGCCACTGCTTCAGATTCTACTACAAAAATATAAGTCCATAAAATTTCTTCTAAATACTTTATATTCCCTGTATCTATATTTCGTTGTGTTCATTTGTGTGTTTCGTAAGATATGACAGTCCTGTAACCTGCTCTGGATTTATTTATTTGATTCCTCAGGAACGACTATCTGGGTGTAGCAGTCTATAATAATTGCCGACCATCTGCATAACTGGACAGTTCTAAAGTGCTCTGGTGCTCTGGAGCCAGAAAGCACCTACTTCAACCTCCTGTGTTCTTTACGCTTGTACTGCTTCTTAGACATTTCTTCACATTTAAGCAATGACAATATCAAGCTGGAAATAAACGACACGAATTACACAACAATTAAAATAACCATTATATTAAGTAAAAGTTCTTCAAATTGTTCACAGTCACAATCTTACAGAGTCCTTGTTTTTTTTTTTTTTTTGTTAAATCACAAAATTTCCACTGTCAGAAGCGTCTACCTTCTCCAACTCTCACTCCAATGATCTGTAACACACAATACCAATGAACCTCAATCCTCCAAACCTTACCTACGAGTCAGCACGAGGCGTTGCCTGTAAAGCGACCTGATCTTGTACGGCACTTCTCATTATGGGTGAGTTATTTTTTTTGCAAAGTACATTTAACGTAGATCTCTTTAATGAGTATTTCCATAAAAATCTTGAAGTTGTAATTGTTGGCATCACAATGTTTTCTTCTTATACCTTATATTAGCGGTTCCCAACCTATGATCCACGGACCCAAGTGATTTGAAAGAGTTGCCGGACACTTTTCCCAACCCATCTTTCCTTCTAACAAATAGTAACAAACTCTGTGGTTTCAGAACATAATTTCTCAAAGAATATAGTACGAAATGTCATCTTTTCCCAAATAATTTATCTCCCAATCCAAAATTTCCCAACCCCAAAAGCTTAAAAATGTTATTTTTTCCAACTTTTCACAATTTATTTAAAGGTTTAATTATTCAATTGTTAATAGTATTTTATACAGATTAGGCCTATACATTACATACATTTAAATTTAATTATCAAATTTCCAATTTCATATTTAAAAACTCAAATTGTGCCCAAATACTGGTGAAAATGTTGAAATTTCACTTTTTCTCTATACTCTTCATATTTCTCAACATTGGAAATACTTTATTTGATGATTTCTTGTCCTCGTTCCCGCTAGTTATGGGAGTATACCAAAGGTCATGGTTTTCAGAATGTTTGTAATATAAATAGGCCTATCCACCCATATGTAAAAGTCTTCCCCTAACCCGAGAATTTACAATTTCGGCCATGATATTAGTAGTAAGTTTACACAAAAGTTTTGATTTTATTTTTTATTTTATTGGGTTATTTTACGACTCTTTATCAACATCTAGGTTATTTAGCATCTGAATGAAATGAAGGTGATAATGCTGGTGAAATGAGTCCGGGGTCCAGCACCGAAAGTTACCCAGCATTTGCTCGTACTGGGTTGAGGGAAAACCCCGGAAAAAACCTCAACCAGGTAACTTGCCCCGACTAGGATTCTAACCCGGGACACCTGGTTTCGCGGCCAGACGCGCTGGCCATTACTCCACAGGTGTGGACAAAAGTATTGATATTTAAATAAAACAACTCATTATGAAAGGTTAACAGAGGGTCAAGTAGGTGGTCATGGTAAAGATGTACTGGAAAAGCGGTTTGAGAAAAGTAAATTGGGAAAAAAGGATTGGGACAAATGGAGTGAAGAAAGAGGATTGAAAAAAATGGAGTGGAGGAAGAGGATTGAGAAAATGGAGTGGGAAAAACTGACTACCAATCATATGAAAGTGTTCCATAGAACCAAGGTGTGTTTTCAAACGGTATTTTAATTAAGGTTAACTTATCATCTTCTGTGATTTTTCTCAGATTGTTGCAATATTGAATTTACACAAGTAAGGTCAAATTCAACAGTGTTCATAAATGAGATATTAAGCATACAAAGAAATAATTTATTACAATTGTATGAACACTTTTGTAAAATTAAATTAAAATTAATATAATCAGTTAAAAACCAGACATGTTTCGGAGGAATGCTCCTACATCTTCAGTGGCAATACCACGATGCTGGTACAGATGTTCGACCGCGTATCGTGGCTTAAAGGAGACTGACTGAGACGCATGTCGTGGTACTGGTTGACCAAATTTTCTTCTTCACTAGCCACCATAATTGAATTTACACAAGTAAGGTCAAATTCAACAGTGTTCACAAATGAGATATTAAGCATACAAAGAAATAATTTATTACAGTTGTATGAACACTTTTGTAAAATTAAATTTTCCTTTAAACCACGATACGCGGTCGAACATCTGTACCAGCGCCGTGGTATTGCCACTGAAGATGGAGGAGCATTCCTCCGAAACATGTCTGGTTTTTAACTGATTACATTAATTTTAATTTAATTTTACAAAAGTGTTCATACAACTGTAATAAATTATTTCTTTGTATGCTTGTTGGAATATGTTTTGCGTATCTCAGGCTTTTCAGACACGGATTTTAATAGGAATGAGATCGCGTGAGGCGCAGGGTTGCCAAAAGTCCTAAATTTCCCTGCACTGTTCTGGATTTTAATGGCATGTCCTGTCCTGGATTGAGTTATATTTGTATCAGAATGTCAAAAAAAAAAGAAAAAAAAAAAAAACCGTTTTTGCTCATTTCTATAAATAGTTTTTGAAATCCTTTTTTCATTTTATCAAAACCCTGCTCAACCTATGTTCAATGTCGTCGTCAGTGTCACCTGGCGCTTTCTATCCAGTTGTATTGAAATAAAAAAGGTAATCCTATAGTATGTATTAGGTGTTATACGATATCTTCATTCTTTAGTTTCTTTGATTTATTTTAGATAGGATTTAAACACTATATCACGCATTTGTTCTGAATAGAACAACGTCTAATACGACACTATTTTTCCAGATTTTATCAGTAATTCAAAGGATATTTCATAACCTAGGAAAAATGTAACGAAGTTAAAAGTTTAGGCCCTGTAAAATTAGTTGAAATGCATGAAACGAATAAAATCAGTTGAATTGTAAACAGAATTAATCAAATGTGTATCATGTTAAGGTAGGAACGCAGTATCATCATCTGTCCTGCATTCCTGATGAGCCAGTCTATCATCATATCCCACCTCCCTCAAACCCATTTTAATATTATCCTCCCATCTACGTCTCGGCCTCCCCAAAGGTCTTTTTCCCTCCGGCCCCCAACTAACACTTTATATCCAGTTCTGGATTCGCCCATACGTGCTACATGCCCTGCCCATCTCAAACGTCTGGATTTAATGTTCCTACTTATGTCAGGTGAAGAATACAATGCGTGCAGTTCTGCATTGTGTAACTTTCTCCATTCTCCTGTAACTTCATTCTCTTAGTCCCAAATATTTTCCTAAGAACCTTATTCTCAAACACCCTTAATCTCTATTCCTCTCTCAAAGTGAGAGTCTAAGTTTCACAACCATACAGAATAACCGTAATATAACTGTTTTATAAATTCTAACTTTCAAATTTTTGACAGCAGACTGGATGATAAAAGTTTCTCAACCGAATAATAACAGGAATTTCTCATATTTATTCTGCGTTTAATTTCCTCCCAAATGTAATTTATATTCGTTACTGTTGCTCCCAGATATTTGAATTTTTTCACCTCTTAGAAGGATAAATCTCCAATTTTTATGTTTTCATTTCGTACAATATTCTGGTCATGAAACATAATCACATACTTTGTCTTTTCGGGATTTACTTCCAAACCTATAGCTTTACTTGCATCTAGTAAAATTCCCGTCTTTTCCCTAATCGTTTGTGTATTTTCTCCTAACATATTCACGTCATCCGCATAGACAAGAAGCTGATGTAACCTGTTCAATTCCAAACCCTGTCTGTTATCCTGAACTTTCCTAATGGCATATTCTAAAGCGAAGTTAAAAAGTAAAGGTGATAGTGCATCTCCTTGCTTTAGCCTGCAGTGAATTGGAAATTCACTACATTATTCAAATGTTTAGACCATGCCACGGGCCTGAATTATGGGAAATATTTTAGGGGGTCCGTGAAATTCGAAAGGTTGAAAACCGCTGCCTTATTTAATGAGAAAGCAAACAAAAAATACTCTATCTTTACCATGAACAGAACAAAGTGGTGTCTTATGGAAGAAAAAATACAGTAGTCACACTAAAACCTACCTGTTTTTAATATTCCACGAAAAAAGATTACCCGGCTGGATATTATTTTTAAGTTTTTATATCTGTAATATGTGTAAACTAAAATAATGTATAGCATTGTACAACATGAAAATAATTCTTTTTTTTAATGGATTTATAAAGGGAAGTGTGGCTTCTCTAATTCTAAAAGTATTGTTGTTCGTTTAGCAGTAACAACCAGAAGAAAAGTTTAACTGTACCATTAGTTCTGGATAAAATTCAAACCATTCTGTTATCCTACAGATATTAATGTGATGTGTGTAAAACATTTTATGTATTCCTGCAGTGGCTACATGCTGTCCATTAATATTAATATGTGGATTTTCATTTTAGATGTTTTTAAGGCATTTAAGGGTATATCCACGTGAACAACCACAAATGTTATCAGAAAATGCAGGCTATGAATTTCTGAAATTTTATAACGAAATGAACTCACAACTGGACAAAAATTACAAGGTACCACAACAAGACTTATTAGAACTTAAATATCTGATAAAAGTATAAAAAACTTAACAATATTTTCTAGAATTCACTTTTTACTTTAAATTAAATTTTTTATAATTTGACAATTTTCACACATATTATTTCTTCGGAATATGTATGATAAGAACTTTCTTGTGTTAAATTTTTAACGTACCTTGTTAACATGTTTCGACCTATTTTAACAAGGTACCTTAAAAATTTAACACAAGAAAGTTCTTATTATACATATTCCGAAGTGATACAGTGTTAAAAGTTGTGTAATCAAGATACATATTATTTCATAACTACACAACTATTTGAGATAGAATTGTGAAATTTTGTACACTGATTTAACATGCATTTATGCGAAAGACAGACTACAATGATGCCCATTTCTTTAAAAAAAAAAAAAAAAGAAGAAAAATTAGGTCACAAAATATTATGTAAATTTTAATATATTTTATATAGGAAAATAAAAATTTAATTGTATTAAAATAAACAACTCTACATGTCTGAGAGTAGTCTACTTTTCATAAACAAGTGTTTATTACATGCAGGAAAAATATTAAAGATGTCAGAGAGACCATAACAATGTTATGGTTACCAAATGATGTAACTGCACAATTTTTTTTTCATAGTTTGATAAAACAGGTTTGAAAAATATTATTAGTAACCTTTTTTACACTTTTATCAGATATTTAAGTTCTAATAATTCTTGTTGCGGTGCTTTGTGATTTTTATCCAATTATGAGTTCGCTTTCTTATAAAATTTTAGAAATGTAGAGCCTGCAGTTTCTGATATTTGTGGTCGTTCACGTACATATACCCTTAAAGTACAGACGTGGACAAATTATTAGCAAAATTTAAGATTTTTATTATATATAGTTTTACACAATATGATTCTTCAATTTAGACTACAGTTGACATTTTTGTGTATTTCCAAATTATTAGCAAAACTGAAGATTTGAATTGTATATTTTTCAAAATTTAACTCCTCAATTTGGACTACAGTTGATATTTTTGCATATTTACAAATTATTAGCAAAACTGAAGGTTTTTGTTGTATACCTTCACAAAATTCGATTCTTCAATTTGTACTACAGTTGACATTTTGGATATTTCGAAATTATTAGCAAAACTGAAGATTTTTGTTTTATATTTTTACAAAATTTGACTCTTCAATGCAGTTGACAATTTTGCTAATTTACAAATTATTAGCAAAATTGAAGACTTTTATTACCGGTATATATTTTTACAAAACTTGACTCTTCAATTTAAACTACAGTTGACATTTTCGCATATTTCTGTCTACTGTAATGATGGATATATCCAAAATTGTCAAATGTAGTCTAAATTGAAAAGTCAAATTCTGTAAACAGAATTGTCATAAAAATCGTTCATTTTTTAATAATTTGTCCACGTCTGTATGTTTCTTTTTACAACTGTTTTTTTTTTTTTTCAAATCGTGTTTATATTGGTCAAACATAAAACACCTACCATTCTGTTTATCGTAGCTGTTTTGAAACCTTTATTAGTGTATTAGTTTGTTAGTTAAATTTCCTCAAGTACATAGTGTTATATCGTATTGGTGTGTGGACAGTTAGTTGTTAGTGTATAACTGTTGATACCAACACACAAATTTAAGAGTGGGAAGTCAAGGAATATTAAATTTAAGGTTATTGAAAGTTTAAAGCAGTTAACAGGACATTAATAATATATTTGTTGATTCTGAATTTTAATTACTAATTACCAGTACCTGTGTTAACTTAACCTTTGCATATATTAATTTAAAGATCCTGTTATTTGATTTTAATATTACCATCGTGGGCAAAGTGGAGTTTACTTGCACTTCTGCATACCTCTTGACATGTTAAGAAATAACAAATGAGTGAAATCATGGTTATTATAAAACAGTTCTAAATGTCCCATCACTAATCAGACAGGGGTGATTGTGTCTCGGCATATAAGTCTAATCACATACCAGCATTACCTTATCAGAAGTAAGTTAGAAAATTATTAGTCTCTTCTACAAAAATTCAGATTGTTTAGATAATTGTCAGATTAAATTTATGGATGCTAGGGGCACGCTATTTCAAGTGCCAGCAGTTGTACCCTTTACTGGTATAAAAAATTTTTCGATCATTTAGCGAGCAGAAATTGCAAATTATTGTAAGAAATCATCAGCTAAGCAAGACATACCAGCTCCTTCACACATTCTTCATCCACAATAAATTTAAATAAATTCTGATTTATATGATATGGTATACAGTTTGAAAGTGGCTTTTTTTGGATCATGCTGTACTTTCCCTGAAACACTACAGAAATGCCGTCCCTCAATGAATGAGCTATAACATGACCCAGTACTGTTAACTTATGCAGCATTCTGAATCCTGTTGTAAAGTTCACCCACTGAAAATTAAATTACTTAGAAATAGATATAATACGTACATATCTCTAAGAATAATACTGTACAGTCCTTTAGTCTAGTAGTAACCATGGATCACACAAGAAATCAAACAGAATTAAAAATGAAATATTGGACAATATAATATAATGAATGACACTTTACTCATTTCTAGTCGCTGTGAGCATTTCATATAATTATTATTATATTACATTGTTTGTTTTGCGCGACCCGTCTCGTCCTTATTAATACAATCATTTAGTTATTACAGACTTATTTATATAACAAACAATCAAAGGGTCTCCACTTGCTAAGAAGGAACGGGATCGGTCGTTCGGGATGGAAAGACGTCTCAAAACTGGAGGGAGGAGGAGATCGTGAGACAAACTCAGCAGAATTAATCATCAAATTTCCCAGGGTAACAGGTTCGTAAGGAACAAAAAGATCTGATTGCTAAAATTCTCTTAAGTGTTGCTGACAACAGTGATTGTGTTTGGTCTGTGCTCCAAATCAAGTAAAGCTGATACTGCATCGTAATATTTTTTTTTGTTTCAAAAAATAATTATTTGTTTTAAGAGAATTCAATTCCAGACATTGCACAGTATCGGACCAGTTGCCTGGCAACAAACAAACCAAACATTTACATAACAACCATGTGCTCATTAGCAAAGAAAAATATCGATCAATTTGGCGTAATAATCGTTTTGTGGACAGTATGCGATATTCGTACATACTCAAGAGTTTGGAAGACTAAGAGCTACTTCCGTTTTGGACAAGGAGGTTTTTAAAAAACACGATCAAGTCTCGGCTGCTAGATGAACAAACGACCTGGGGCCTGTTTCTCAAAAATACTAGTTTAGTAGTTCCAGTTACTAGTTACCAGAGTATATTTCACCAGCTCTAGTAGATTCTGTTTCTCAAACTATTTTACCAGTCTAGTAACTTGTGACAATTTTTCACTAGTTACATGATCTGTTTCACTAGTCAGCTGATTGAGTTCATTTGTTTATAGTCATTGGTAGGTATTGTTATTTGAGGTTAGAAGGCTAAGTTGTTTGTATTATGGTTTCAATTTCTCTTTTCGGTTGAAATTCCATCAGTTGAAAGCAAATTAACTATACTCAATATGATTAATGAATCAAAGTATTATTATTCGGTGCTTTTTCAAGCATGTTAACAAAAAATGATGAAATAAACGAATGGACAAAAAGTGTTGTAATGTGTGAGGCTATGGAACTGATACCTCAGAACAAAGATTATGCATACGTTAGGGACACTTACTGGCCCAACATTAAGAAAGCAATTTTGATAAGTACCAATTCAAGTTCACAGTATCGTAATTTGAACATATGATGTAGGTAGTGGGTCTACTGCCGACATGAATGCCACTTATGACTTGATGAAAGATTCGCTAATTATTTTTTGTTTTACATTTTATTTATTCATAAATTATTGTCGTTATATATTTAATTTGTAGGTTAAAGTTGACAATGTCAGAAGAACTGGCAGTGGAGGAGGAAAGCTAATAAAAATAAGTTGATGAATTGGTATTAGATTATTAGGAAAAAATTCTGCAAGTGTTGCTGGTCTAGGACAGAAAGACTAGATGGCATTGGAAAATAATCAACATCCCGATTTGTAGAGCAATTTGTATTTGAAGCTTTGCTGATAATGCAAGACTTCTATTTTTTTTTTTGTCTTGTTATGGCAGGTCCCACTATATTTAACAACTTTTCAAGCTTTTCAGTACTTTACCTAAACCGTTCATTATATTTAAACAATGCTCCCGTAAAGGAATAATAATTGTTCTTTCTCGATACAGTTTTAGCTCTTCTCACAACTTCTTCATGACTTCATTCGGAATCACCAAACCAGATATTAAAAGAAAATAACTACAATATTTTGTTTTATCTGAGAAAGGTTGTCACTGGTAACTGATAATATAGAAATCACCAGTCTTTAGAGTCTTGTAGGAATATTCCTGTTGAATACTAGTGTAATCAACTAGATTAGCATTTTGAGAAACAGAATCACTTATGAATTGGTGAAATCGACCAATATTACTATAATCTTTTCGCTGTAAGAAAAATCCTAGTATAAACAATAGCACGTGACTGAAGTGAGGCTTCATTGGCCGCTGTTTGGCACCATAGATTCTCAGTATGCGTTCCCACCTACTGTTGTACATTCTGTTTCATGTTAAACATTTTCCGTTACTCGTCAAGTAGGCCTAACCTCACTACTATGCATTCATTTGCTTAGGAAACATTTAATTTATAATTACCGTAATTAAAACTCACTTAACTTATTATATACATTTAAGACTATTTGTTTTTCTTCGCTTTTGAGAGGGTTTCCACTCTCCTATGTTTAATAAACACATATACTGAGGATGCAAAAGCTATACGAGCTCAAGTGACGCCAGCTTGTTACAAGAACAGACTACCTCGGTATTACTGTTGGTATTCATCCGCGTTCATAGTACATAACAAAATATAAAAGTAGCTTTTCTTTTACATAGTGTTTTACATATGAGTGAAGTTATATGTTTCATCGTATTTAACAACTAGAATTCAATGTTTTATTTTCAAATAATACAAGATTGTGGTTTCCAAATACGAACTATATTTTCCTGTGTCATGTGAGTGTTTCGGCTGGGAGCCAATCACGGGTATGACAGCAACGTGCTTATGTTTACATTAGGATTTTTCTTACAGCGAAAACAGTATAGTCTGTGAACTGGTAACTACTATTTTACCCTTGTAGTTTCTAGAAACACAGACTTGTAAAATAAACTAATATTACTACTGTACAGACTAGTATTACTAGTCCATGAGTTTTGAGAAACAGGCCCCAGGTCACCTGCCGCCTGCCAGAAGTACGGAAGATCTTCTACATGTATAAGTCACAGTATCAACCCCACTTGAGATGAATCTCGTCTGCTACATTATCTATACCACTGGTTTCACGAAAAGTAACAATTCCTCTTCAGTGTATAGGATTTAGTTGTGGCATTTTTTTTATCCAATAAACACGACATCCAAACAAAACAAACGACAGGCTTGTTTTTCTTTTTTTCTTTTTTTTTTTTTTCTTTTTTGCTGCTCTACAAGACACATACAAGACAACACCCCATGGTTGTTATGTTTGGCTACCTACAGTTTTAATTTCTTACATCGTAATTTTATTATTTTATTTTTTCTGGAAAAGTCAGTTGAATATATAAATAATGGCAGAATTACTTTGCAGGACTTGAGTACACGTACTTCTTGTCTGCGCACCATAAGACACCATCTACTGTAATTGTTGCGTATGTCATCAGGAAAGAACAACTCAAGACAGCCCAAAGCAACGACAGGACGATGGGACTGGATCTCTTTGCCGCTAAGGTCACTGAAAATACGGCACCTTGCAGACAGAAGAGCCAAACTATATGGTGGTCGTTGAAACTGTATTTCTACTAGAGTCTGTAGAAACACTTTAAGACAAGCTTTTTATAATTACTTCATTTTTTAAACATAGCCATATAAAATCACAATAAAATCGTGTGTTGGCATGTTCTATACAGTTCACCATTAGAGTTTAAACCTACGTGCTTTTATGTAAGTGCCAATGTTTTCTCCCTAAAGAAAGAACTGAGAAAGGATTATTAAAATTACAAAACAGCATGTACAAAAGTTGCCTCGAACTATGTAACATACCACAAGTATTTCACATCGTGTACAGTTGTGTTGGCACTTCTTGTGATCTGCAGACAGCTGGTCACTTACATATTCAACTGTGTAACTTTTCCTAACCTCCTCGCAGGTCTTGCCCTGGCATATCTCCGTTACAGAACAAAAATCATTGACCTTGATTGCTTTTCATTTTGAATGCAGTGCGGCATTCTTGCACAAAGAAACCTTTCAGATCAACCGTCTCAAGAAACTCTCAACTAAACAGCTATAAAATATGAGTCTACTGAGAGATAATAGTCGATTGTTCCAACCATACTGTTAGACTAGCAACTAGTACAAAATAAACTCTCCTCCTGGGCTCTTGCCGTCGCCAGATCCTTCGACTGTGGCACACCGGGGACATCGTCGCGTCCTCATCAAACCACGCATCGCGGATGTAAAGAGCTGTATAAAAAGCCCTCCAGGGGGCACACTATTACTCTACAACCTCATCTCTCATTTTTCTAGTTCAAGAATATGGTATATTTTTATTTAGTTATGGAAAAATACTTTAGCAAGAGAAATAAAAATGGTGATACCAAGAATTTTAAACCGATTCCTCCCGCATCATGTGACCGAAGGGTCACACCAGCGAATAGGGATTATAAAGAATGGACACTTCGCGTCGGTACCTTTGATGTAGCCGGACTGATTTCAATGACCTTCAAGCCAGCTAGAGCGTGAGATTCTGCTTTCTCCCTAGAGTTCGCGCTGACATCAGCTAGCTAGCAGTTGACACAGCGGAAACATAACACATATAATTAATACATCTAGGTACATTATGTACTCAAATAAAATAAATTGGATCCGTAAAATAATAAATCCGTCATTAACTGCAATGTCTAGACTCTAGAGTTCCTTTATAATGAGAGTTGAGACGTTGACCCCAACAACAATTAAAATATGTAATGATTTGATAGCGCTGAAAATGGAAAAACAAAACTGCTATGAGAAGCAAAACCATATACCTATATTATATTATATACAAATATTAAACGAATTCGATACTTAATTTTATAATGTATTATATTATTTTATAATATAATGTATTATATCTGAAATATAAAATATTATTATTACAACTAGTTTGTCACTGAGAAATAAGGAAAAGCTGTTAACTTGAATTTATTTGAAGCAAAGTGTTACTGGATTATGCAATAAGGTAGGCGATGTTTGGATCCTGTGCCTCAACTCTATTCTCAATTATTATCTTAGCGTATGCTCGATTACACTACCTCTAGCGCTTGAAAGTGGAACTAACCGCTGGCGCACAGAGAAACAAAACACAGGAAAATTCGCTCAGTGTCCATTCTTTATAATCCCTATTCGCTGGTCACACAGACAATGTCACCGGTGACCATCTTAAAAAACCATTCCTCGGTGTTAATACATTTTATTTGCAAGTGGTGTGGTACTCTGTAGATTCTACAAGTACTGGCTTGCAGCACTGTCCTGATTGCTTTCTGCTATGGGATTGTCCAAACTTGTCAGCCGTGTCGAAGGTTAACAATTAAATGCTGACACAGCTAACAAGCCCGCACAATATCAACACTTCGTCGAGACCATAAACAATTACTACTGAGATAACTTATGCATAAATCTCGTACATGCTTCTGGGTTACAATGACTTTTCTCATACGCCCGGCCAAACATTACATATTTGTGCAGCATTCACACCTGCAAACATGCAAATAACATTTGCGCTCTCACTTCCAACCGAATATGGAACTCACATGCGGCTGGAAGTGAACATCTGACCGAACCCAGCCACTCGTGCTTGTCGTAGATGTATACGTTACTACGTTCTGCTAAAATTACTGTAAATTCCTGTCCAACCTCGATTAAAGCTAGGACTTGATTCCAACGCACGTTCTCTCTTCACCATGTCCACAGGGTTTAGCACCACTAACGAAACAAGATGCACCCATGTAATGCACTCGCTCGGAAAGAGAGGGGGAAAGAACTCAAAGCGTTCATTTTCTTGCTGTCTTTTCGTGTAGAGGGATGATCTGCACGTTGAATCGTATAATGCGACAGGAAATCAGTTGGAGTCAAAACGATTGGCTTCTAAAGTTCATATACATTCCCTTTTATTATTAATTAATATTATTATTAATATTATTATTATTAGTAGTAGTATTATTATTATATTTTTAGTTCCTTAGTGTTGACATTTCATCACACTAATTCATGTAGATCAACAGATTGAGTCATACTTTAAAATAACTTTTTTTTTTTTGTTTGAGAAAAGAACACCCCTTTCCAGGCGACTATTACAACGATTGGCAAACTCTCGACAGTTACATTCAAAAACACTCGTCGATCGATCGCATCACGCACACTCGCATGCCCTCATCACACACATCAATCATTAAAACTATCATTCAAAAATGATTATTGAAGTGTTCATACATTGCGTGATTCAAGCATTGGAAAGAGCGAAATGAAACTGTCTTCGTCAGATCAAATTTTTATATATTTATATTCCTTCGAACTGAAAAAAGTAACAAAGTTCAAGTGAGGTGTAAAGGCCTCTTGTGTTAGGCTATTAACCAACCCAGCTTTATAAAATATTTGCAGGAACATATTATTCTCCCATCTTACAACAGGCAGTTAATTTCATAGCCACTGCTAACGATCGTAGGAAAAACTATTAAGGACTTCTTCCAATGCTTGACAGTTGATGTATACAACCTCCAAGAAATGTGAGCTTTGTTAATTAAGTACTAGCAAAGTCTAGTACCTTAACAGGAGTCTTATGGGAAACATTTCAAAACTTTGCCCCCATCCAAAAAACTGCAATTCCAGTAGCATCTCCTCGTTCTTGATTCTATCAAGTTCGTCTCCACAGTGAGCTTGAGTGTTTTATGTGTTTTATAAACAGTATTAATTTCTTTCTAGTAAAGGTTACGGTACAGTTCATGATTTCCATGTTGTAATCCACATAATAATACTTTGTCCATTTGTGGCATTGCTCGTTGCACTTCAATATCGTTTGTTACATTCTAACAAAAAATTTCCTCCCCAAATATACACATCCTTCGTCTCTTAGTCGAGTGTTTCGTTAGTACATAACAAAGAAGTCTATTTATTTTATATAGTTTGGTGCAAAGAGCCAAAGTCCGCCATATTATGTATGTTACCTTGAACGCTTGCTACTATCAGACGCTGTCAACGCTGGCAAAGCGTTCCCCCAGCTCATCGCACACGTGCTGTCCCCTGCTGGACCCACCGGTACTGAGTTGACGTCGACTGGATCCTACAGTGTTGCGCCGGAGACGGGCCAACTGTCGCCGCCTGCGTCGGCGCTTGCGATGGCACCATACGCACAGACCCAGGACTAACACACCACCCACACACAACGCCACGCCCAACAGTTTGAATGGGTCGACAGGAACCTCCACTATACCTGCAAGTCAAGCATTCCCTTAGTAATTTGTATGCCACGTAGTGATTTTACCTACGAAATAGTCTACTTCCGAGTAAACTTCAATAAAGTTGGAATCCCTGCATAAAAGCAGTTACGCCAAATGAAAAGATGTCGTAAATGAGACTAAAGCTCCTTGTACATAATCAAATTTTCGTCAAATTCGAAGCTTCACAAAGCTTTGAAAGATATGCCAATATTTTACAACTTTCACTGTCAAGTCACTTACAGTACTTAGGAAATCTTTGATTAGCATAAAAGTAGCCATATGATTACAAACTTCATTTGATCAAAGATGTGACAATTCTTTGAAGGAATTGGGATGGAATTCGAAAATATTACGGCGCCAATAACCACAAAAAAAATGGCGTCCTGGCCAAGAGAAGTTGTTTGTGAGTTAATTCAATTACCGTAAAATGGGGTGAATAGGATCAGTGGGGGGGAATAGGATCAAAACTTCAGTCTTGGTTATAAAGTTTGTTATAAACTGCAATTGAGCGGGAAGACAGTCATTGCTTACTAGAACAATAACAGTAACCAATGACTGTGATCCCGCTCAAGTACAGTTTATAACAAACTTTATAACCTAGAATAAAGTTTTGATCCTATTCCCCCCCACTGATCCTATTCACCCATTTTACGACATGTGAATTAAACTCATGCCTGTATGACATGAGTTCTGTAAAAGACAACAAAATAAAGAAAAACAATGTGTACTGATACGAGGAAATTGCAAGGCAGTTATCTCTAATAAGTACCAACACATGTACTTTTTAATTATAAAGATTCTAACATATAACATACGCGAATATTAATAATCCGTGGCACTACAGCCCGTGTAGAGCCCAGACCGACCAGCCGGCTGCTGGCCTCACGCCCACATGCCGAAGCAGAGGTGGATGATCATCCAACCAGAATGGAGGTATCGTGTGGTTAGCACGATGATCCCCCCAGCCGTTATAGCCGGTATTCACAACCGGATTTTGCTACGTATCGTAGCTCCCCAAGTGCATCACAATGCTGGGTGGGCACCGGTCCCATACACTGGCCGAAATTTCATGAGAAAATTTCTTCCCCCATGAGGACTCGAACCAGCGCGCATTCCGTAACGCGAGTCCCAGGCAGGATGCCTTAGACCACGATGCCACGGCGCGGGACTACGCGAATATTAGTCGTAAATATTTTGTTTTAAAGCAATATACAATCGTAATATTCTTCGTTTTAGGTTGCTGTGCAGTTGAGTAAAGGTAAGCGTTCACTACGTCGTATCGCACTCATTGGACGAATCGCACGGATCGAAAAAAGACTATCTTTGCTGTAATTGTTATGTAACAGCATTCACTACATCGTATCGGACGCATCGCCTCTTGGCAAATCCGTCCACGTTTCTCGGATGGGCAACTTTTCCGATGCTTGCGATCATGGCCTTCTTTAATAAATCAATTTTAATTGCTCAACTGTTACTATTATGTTGTGCTATGTTCAGCGTCGCGCCAAAATGGCAGACGGAAAACTTATTTCGCGTGTAGAAAATAGCGAAGAATTATATAATTTCAGGCGTTCCCATTATAGTAATCAAGTCATTTCTTACAAATATATTATGTAACCAATATTTCTTTCGTTTCTTCTTCTTCAATTAAGACGCATGAAGCAATTACAAATTCTTATTCGCTAACAGACCTAACCTCAACTCCTCTATTTTCAGCAATGTCAATATCGTACGACGTCATGTTTTAAACAGCTGATAGGGGAATCCGATGATGCGATGAGGTGAAGCCATTACAGTGAACGCACTGCACTTAAAATATATCCGTTGCGTGCAATTCGTACGAGGAGTGCGATACGATGTAGTGAATGCTTGTATTAACTATACAAATATTATTTTATACTGTCTAGTTACTCTACAAAGGGTTTACATAATTTATATTGTAATAGATCTATTTGGTAGGTCTACATAGGTTACAATGAACTCGAAGCACATGTTTCAGAACTTTTATGAAATGATCAGCGATATGAAACAGCCTTTGACAAGTCTTTTTTCAATATTGATCAATCTTTGACAAGTTTCCTTGTATAGTATTCAATTGGAAGAAAAATTTGATCGTGTACAAGTAGCTTAAGACACAGATTCTGATTTACCAGAAAAATTAGAGATGGTGATTTAGTATTGCATTTTAAAATTAAAAATCTTGTTTTTGAATAAACAGCTAATATTTTATAGCACATATAAAATTTCACATTTGGCATCATGGAGTATTATCAAAGGAAATATATTTTTACGTTATTGCAGATAACTATAAATAGTTTGAAGAGATAATTTCTTAAAAAAAATTGTTCATATAGATACATATATGGTATATATGCACACTCACATGCTTACAACAAGGAATTAAAACATGGCACTATGAAAAATACTTTTTTTCGGTTACAAACAGCTGTGAGTATCTATTTACATTTAAGTTACAAAATCTAAAGAATGAAAACTATACCAGTTTATTAATAAAGCATTTAAATTAAAGTGTAGCATTTTACAAGTTAGATATCGTTAAGAATGAAGACAAACTTATTTGTTAATTTCCTCATTCTAGCTATATTGGCTAACAGAATTACATCGTCTTTTGTGAGCATTCTTTCAACATAATTGTATACCGCTACTATTTGTTAAGTCCAGATATAATTGAAGGCATCTTTGAAAAAAAGTTGTATTGTTAATATAGCTAGTAAAATAACCTACGTCTATATCTTACTCATTGTTATAAATAATGCAACCATGGAAAACTCCACAATTGTTAAAAAAAAACTATCCCTTGATTACACAATAATAGTACATTATGCAACGAGCCTATAATGGTAGTAATTAAGACGCGAGTATATTTATGAAACGAACGCAAGCGAGTTTCATAATTTTCATACGAGCGTCTTAATTACCGTATAGGCAAGTTTCATACGACTTTTTATGCTCGACCATATTTCTAACTTGAAATTATTCATAAGTATTCATGTTATTCTTATCAGACTGGGGAGCGGAACTGACCTTGTGCAATATCTCGTAAATTGTGAGATGTGCGCAGACGCGAAAGTATTGATTTTTTCCGAGAAACAAATGTCATTGACCCTGATATAATCTAGAGAGTAAAATAAACATTAATCTTGATATAACCTTGAAATTTATTTAGACATTGAAAAACGAGATGACAAATTGAATTTATTTAAATATTATTTACAATTAACGCTAATTATTATAGTAACAGAACATAACCTTCTGCGACAGTATTGGATTTCCAGCCTCCGTGACGTTTTGCTAGTTGTCTTTCGATTGCATATCCGAGAATAATCTATACTTGCGCTTTCATATTGCTACAGTGGTGTTTTCTGATTGGTGGAACACCTGACTTTAATGAATAGGTGTACTTTAATGAGGTCCATTAAAGGGCTGCTACCAGGTGTATAATTACTACATTTCGGCATGGTCGAGCATAAAAAATACAATATTCTTTAGCGCTAAATTTAAAAAAAATGCAACCTTGACAATTTGAGTAGATTTGAAATTTTTTTAAGGATTAAGAATTAAGAAAAAATAATACTGAATGACAATAAGAAAGAAAAAGAAAAAGACACTTTACATTTATCGTTATTGCAAAAAATCACCATCTCTAAATAAACTACTATAATTTCTGTCATGAGCAAACTTTATAAACTGAAGGTTCAGTCATTAGAGCAGAAGTGAACTATTTCAGAGTCAAAATCATATTTTTAATATGAGCTTAAGTCATTGAGTTAATAGAAATACGTAAAATATATCATGAACCAACGGGACACAGCTTTTGATATTCTACTCCCTCAGCATTTCATGAATTTTTTTTATTTAGATCATAAATTACAGTATGTGCATAATTATTTATATTTACATACAATCATTCTTCAAATAAAAACAGGCACCATTTTTGACTATATTTTAAATGAAAATGTATCAGTAATTGATTAACTAGCGGACTTACTCATGTTAATTATGTAAGTCTGTGCGGCTTACAGCTGTTTCGGTGCTTCATCACACCATCCTCAGAGCCTACTACTATATCACGGCGTTATCTCGAACTTCTCTGCCTGTTGTGTGGGTGCGTTGGATTGTTGACAAGTGTTGAAAAGTAGAGCCAAATAGTGTGTGTGTACTGAAATTGATCTGTGTGTTGAGAATTTGATCAGGGTGTGTTTTAGTGTGTTTGTACATTTCATATTGTTCTAGTGTGTTGAGTTTTTAGTTCTTGGGTTGTATGTGTAGGATTTCCATGTCTGTATTTATGTCATTGTATGTATGGTTAGCATTGGTTATGTGATCGGCATATATAGATGTATTGTGTCCTCTGGTTATTGCTTTAATGTGTTCTTTGTAGTGTGTTTGGAATGATCTGTCTGTCTGTCCAATGTAGAACTTGTCGCAACTATTACATGTGAGTTTGTATACACCTGTGGGGTCGTATTTATTTGGGTTGTTTGTGTGTTGAGATGTCTTTGTAGTGTGTTTTCTGTTCTGTATGCTATGTTGTATTTCTGTTTTCTTAATGAGGATGCGATCTTGTGTGTGCTTTTGTTTTCGTATGTTAGTGTGATGTATTTCTTGTGTTCTTGTGTTTGTGTTATGTTTTGTGTGTTTTTGTGTTTGTTGAGTTTGTTTTGTCTTCCTTATGATGCTGCCTATTATGTTTGGGTTGTAACCATTTTTTTGTGCTATGTATTTGATTGTGTTCACTTCTTCATTGTAGTGTTGTTGGCTCATGGGTATGTTGAGTAATCTGTGTACCATTGTCCTGAATGCAGCATGTTTTTGTTGTATGGGGTGGTTAGATGTGTTGTGTATGTGTGTGGTGGTGGTGGTTGGTTTTCTGTATATTTTGAAGGTGTGTTTGTTGTCAATTTTTGTTATGGTGATGTCTAGGAAATTTATGGAGTTGTTGTTTTCGAGTTCCAGTGTGTATTGAAGTTTTGGGTGTATGTTGTTTATGTATTGGTGTAGTTTGTGTATTTGTCTTTTGTTTCCTTTGTATAGTATGAGAATGTCGTCTACGTATCTGTGCCGATATATTATGTTGTCTGCATATTTGTTGTGTTCATTGTTGAGTAAGAACAGACGTGGACAAATTATTAGCAAAATTGAAGATTTTTATTATATATTTTTACAAAATATGATTCTTCAATTTAGACTACAGTTGACATTTTTGTGTATTTCCAAATAATTAGCTAAATTGAAGATTTGTATTGTATATTTTTACAAAATTGAAGATTTGTATTATATATTTTTACAAAATATGATTCTTCAATTTAGACTACAGTTGACATTTTTATGTATTTCCAAATTATTAGCAAAATTGAAGATTTTTATTGTATATTTTTCAAAATTTAACTCCTCAATTTGGACTACAGTTGATATTTTTGCATATTTACAAATTATTAGCAAAACTGAAGGTTTTTGTTGTATATTTTTACAAAATTTGACTCTTCAATGCAGTTGACAATTTTGCTAATTTACAAATTATTAGCAAAATTGAAGACTTTTATTACCGGTATATATTTTTACAAAACTTGACTCTTCAATTTAAACTACAGTTGACATTTTTGCATATTTCTGTCTACTGTAATGATGGAAATAACCAAAATTGTCAAATGTAGTCTAAATTGAAAAGTCAAATTTTGTAAACAGAATTATCATAAAAATCGTCCATTTTTTAATAATTTGTCCACGTCTGTATGTTTGTTAACAGCTGTAAGACGCACAGACTTACATAATTAACACGAGTAAGTCCGCTAGTTAATCAATTACTTATATTCAAGTGTTAAAAGTAGTGTACGCAAGATTCATAATGGAAAATGTATCATTCAACATTTTCAAGTGGTACAAACAAATCGTGGAATCTACTTCCAAAACCACGGGTTAAATACACAAATATACCAAAAAATAATAATCAGTATGATAAAGTAAACACAAAACATCAAAATTGTGGGAAAAAGATCTTACCCGTGTCCTACTCACAAACTAATAGTATAACATTTATGTGTACCATGCTTTCTTTACACAGGTAATACAATGCACAACACAGGACATATGAGAAACTGCTTAAGGGAAAAGAAGGGAAGAAAAGCTAGTGTCCAAGTGCATGAGAGCAAAGATGTGGCATGTTGTCATTTCTGCAGCACAACCACATGTTTATTTGATCTTTATCTGAATCCTTCAAGAATATTGGAATCGTTCAAATATTGACATTTTAATCAAATTCTCTTATATAAATTTCCATTCTTTATTATGAATATGTTTATATGCTTGTACGAGGAGTAGTCATAAAGTTTTAATTATCACCTCGAAAAAATGAAGCTGCGACCATGAAACTTGGTGATGGTGTTAGTCATTTTCTACATATTCACCCTTCAACGCGACACATTTTTCCCAATGATGGATGACTTGACGGAGGCCTTGGTTGTAGAAGTCTGCATTTTGGCTGTTCAGGAAACATTCCACCTCATTCTGGAAATGCCTGGCACGCAATGATTTCTTCATCCGAGGAAAGAGGAAGAAGTCACTGGGTGCCATATCAGGCGAATACGGGGGGTGAGACAAAATTTGATAGCCTAAAGAAGCACCATGTGTGACTGTGTCCTGTGCAGAATGAGCTGGGGCGTTGTCATGAAGGAAAAGGACAGCTTCCCGCGACGCTTCGTCTTGATAGCCTCCCGTAACCTCGTCAGGAGATTTCGGTAGTATGCTTCTGTGATGGTTTGCCCCTTCTGAGCATAATCTGTCAGCACCACACCTTAGATGTCCCAAAAAACACTCAGCATCACCTTGCCCGATGATGGTTGGCTCTTCGCCTTTTTCGGCGGTGGTATTCGCCTCATATGGCACCCAGTGACTTCTTCCTCTTTCCTCGGATGAAGAATCGTACTATCAGGGACTGGAATGCTTTACCTGCAGGCTTACTAAAGGCTTTACCAACAACCAAAAACGTATTTAAAAATAGGCTTAAGGACTTTACTAATAGACGGTAATTATACAGAGTATTTAAAGGGTATAAATGATATGTTGTTATTGAAGTGTTGTATCAGTGAAGAATTATGTTGTGTCAGTGAAGTGTGTTGTGTCAGTGAAGTGTGTCGTGTAAGTGAAACGTGTTCCTGTCAGTGAAGCTTTAGGGTGCTATTCATAGACATTTCGCAGCAAGCGCTACGAGAGTACTAAGCTAGCCCCGGCTATCCACTGGTTACTAGTACAGAATTCAAATCATATCCTATCGCTAACACTGGTTTATGAATATGAAAAACGCTGATAATCCACCGAAACCCCGCGCTAAAAATGTCTATGAACACGGCCTTTATAGTTTATAGTGGCAGTGCAAAGTATTTGAACAGTGAAATGTTTTTGATGTGTTAGTGAAATCAGGATAGAATCAGTGAAATGTGTCGTAGTTCCAGTGCAGTGAGTGAGTTGACAGCGAAATGAGTGTAATGTTGAAAGATACTTGTGCAGATATGAACATATCATACTCGTGGGTTTTAGTTCGAACTTAGGTTTAAGATATAAACTAGATTTGTTTCAAATACTATTTTAAGTGATCGTTTCATTTAATTTAGGACATTCCCTGTTATTGTTATTATTATTATTATTATTACTATTATTATCATTATTATAAATTATTGTTAGTATTAATTATTAGTATTATTATTAATTGTATTTTTAATTAATAAGTTTATTATTGTCATTATTGAGTGTAATTAGTTACCACTGCCACTGGGTATATACCCATTGCAGTGTGAATAAATACATACATACATACATACAAGAAACCATTGCATGGCAGGCATTTCCAGAATGACGACGAGGTGATTTTTGAGGTGGAACGTTTCCTAAATAGCCAAAATGCAGACTTCTACAACCAAGGCCTCCGACAAGTCATCCATCGTTGGGAAAAATGTGTCACGTTGAAGGGTGAATATGTAGAAAAGGACTAACACATCGCCAAGCTTCATGGTAGCAGCTTCATTTTTTCGAGGTGATAATTAAAACTTTATGACTACCCCTCGCATACACTTTAAAAACAGAGCAAGCAGCAAATGAGCACTCACGCGTTGCCATAGTTTCACATGCGCTCTCTGTCTCGTAAGCATTGCTCTTTTTCTCATCATGAGAGCAGAAGCGCAAAGCACAGAGATAGGAGAAGCAAGGGTAGCTCAGACCCACTCGCAAGCCCGGGGGCTAGCGCACCACCTGACAGAAACAGACAACAAAAACGTGTCAGCAGAGACATCTAACGCCTGTCCACATGTTAACATATTGGCAACTCAGGGACGTTTCCATTTCCAGAGGCGGCTCTAAGTTCTACGGGACTACAGGCGCAAGTCATAATAACAAGGCTCCCGAGGGGTAGAAAAAATAGATTCAAGCTAATTTACGACTGCCTCCGTGGTCTGGTGGTCAGCATGCTGGCTTCCAGATCTGGAGGTCCTGGGTTCCATTCCCGGGCTCGGCTCTCGGGGAATTTTCCTTAAAGAAGAAAAGTTCCCTGGGTGTCTAGAGTCTGGAAATTTGTATGACTGCGAATGTGATTGGTTGAGTGCCGGTTATTAATTAACCAATCATCAAAATACAAAATACAATATATCAGGACTGTCGTTGGGCAGAAATCTAAACACATGTTTCAACGTCACACTTTTGACAAGTAACTTCATCTACGAGCTCAACCAGAAAGCACTAAGAGATGCTAAAGAGTTAACATTGAATTTTAAATAAAGCTAATTTACATAGACTTGGAGGAGACGCATAGTTACATCACAATATCTCATTTCTTATACATTTGGTGTTACTCAATTCATCTGTAATAGAAATAATAAAATTCCGAAACCAATGAAGCCAAGCCATTGTTCAGTATTCTGAACTACCTGTGACAAAAAATATCTGTTATGGATTGTATATAAGTTTATATAAATCTAAATTTTGATATGAATTTGACTGCTGTACCAGGAATTGTTAATATAATTCTCGAAGCTATGTACACTGGACTCCAGAAGAAATGCCGATAAGAAATTATATCGTTTTCAGAGGACTTGAGCAAAATGGCGAGGTGGTTTTCCTGAGATTAGTTTTTCAAAAACATGTAAATATGAGTTTTATAACATACTGACATTATTGTTTAATATGAACTGATTTTAAATTATTCATATACTTTTATTTTACAACATTAATAAGAATACTACACGAAAATAGAGAAACTGTAGTTTATATGGTATTCCACAGCCTTCTGTAATATCCACGGGTGCTGTCATTGTTACAATCGATATATACAGCCAGTCACGTTTCATGTTGTATTAAAAAAAATGTACATCAATTTTATTATAATAGTACATTATGCAACAAGCCTATAATGATAGTAATTAAGACGCAAGTATGGATATTTATGAAACGAGCGCAAGCGAGTTTCATAATATTCATATGAGCGTCTTAATTACCATTATAGGCAAGTTTCATACGACTTTTTATGCTCCACCATATTTCTAACTTGAAATTATTCAGATGTATACATTTTATTTGTATCTGACAAGATCGGAAGTGACCTTGTTCTAGGTCGTGAATTGTGAGATGTGCGCAGACGCGAAAGTATTGATTTTTTCCGAGGAACAATAATGTCATTGACCTTGACGTAGTCCCGTTAAACTTGATAATATTATAATATTATAACCTTGATTATTGAATTCGACATTGAAAAACGAGATGACAAATTGAATTTATTTGAATATTATTTACAATTAACGCTAATTATTATAGTAACAGAACATAACCTTCTGCGACAGTATTGGATTTCCAGCCTCCGTGACTTCTCGCTAATTCTCTTTCGATTGCATATCCGAGAATAATCGATACTTGCGGTTTTATAACGGTACAAAGCTGACTTGTCATTGGCTGAACACCTGTAAGCTGAGTTGTCATTGGCTGAACACCTGTACTTTAATGAGTAGGTGTACTTTAATGACATGCATTAAAAGACTGCTACCAGGTGTATAATTACTACATTTCGGCATGGTCGAGCATAAATATAAATATAACATCTTATTATAAATACAGATACAGAACTGAAAATTGAATGCAATGCCTTCTGTTTATCTCTATTTCTATTGTTTACTAAGCGAAGTCTTCATAACTCGATAATATTTCAAATTGATAGCGACTTCGGCTCAGCATTTCTTTTGCAGCCCAGCGTACATATTCTATATACACTTCTACCAGATTAATATCTGTATTATAGAGATTGATAAATACAGCTAAACTTCATTTACACGCTTTTATTGGGGTCTGAAAAAAAAAAAAAAACGCATACGTGAGAAAAACGTATAAGGAAAATGACATTTAAAAACGTCTGATATTGCACTGTTTAATAGCATCTGATTATTTCACAAAAAAAGCCAGTTATTTGGACTGCTTGCTCTTAAGGAATAAACTGTCCTCTCACGTTGTGATAACTGTTCCATAATGTGTTCAGTTACATCATGATGTGTTACAAAACGTTTCACTGTTCCTAAAGCAGTAACAGCATCATTAAAGGATTGTTAGAGACAAATAATAGGCAGCTTCGAATTTCCACGAATTTCAAAGTGGGCCGCATCTTAACAAAACAATTTTGTGCACCATACACCAAAATATAGCCAAATAAATACATTACTTTAGAAAAGTAAACTAAAGAAGCTAATTGGTTCATACCTGAACACGTCTTGTATTTTCGCGTTCTGACATTTTCACGGCAAATTTAATTTCGAGCAAAATTGATTTAGAATGCATAAATGACGCTTCGTATCTCCTGGAATTTAAAATACGATCGTTTAAGGGGACACTCCACTAAAAATGACAAATTTTTTCCTAATAATTTTTTTCAACCAAATTTTGAGAGCATGTTTACTATGTAAAGGACTAACAAAATCCAAATTTTGAACTCCCAAATGCTTTTGGCTTTTTCTTTTTTTCTTTTTTTTTAATATTTTCAAACCCAACTTTTTAGTAGAAGATCTCAATTTTTAACCTTCCTTTTTTTTTTTTTTTACAAGACATAGAGAAACATTTCTATGCATTCATTTAACATTTTTTAAACTTTAGAAAATGTTATTTTTTTCTGTAATTCATGAAGAAATATTAATAAAATAAACTAGCAGCAAAATAAATGCACAGAAACATGTAGCTACCTCATAAATACTTGCAGTAAAATTTTCATTCAGATTGATTAATATTTGGCATAAAAAAGTTCGTGTTGAATGAAGAAAAATAATCTTACTGACAAATGGATTTGAAAGTAACATGAATATTTATGTAACACCTATTATATACATTCATCCAGTAACTTCAGGGAGCCAACTTTAGAACAAAAAGTTACTAGATTTGTAATCAGAAATTTGTAAAAAAGAATTCTTTAATGAAAAAATTATTTTGACAGCTTTTCTTTCTTCATTTAAAAATTTTTTTGAACATATTTTTAATCAGAATTGAACTAAATCTATTTGGGGTATGAAAATATACATTCTAAAAAAGTGAAATAGTGAATAAAAATATTCTGGAAAATTTTCATGATTTTCAGTGTAGTCTCTCCCCTTAAGTGGTGTAAAAAAAAAATAAAATAAAAAATAACCGAAAGACGTATACCGACAAAATAAATTAACATCGAAAATATAGGAAATATGGCACCAAAAATCGAATACGAGTAAAAGACACGTAAGTGCAAAGTGTATAAAAGAAGTTTTACAGTATTTGTAGGTGTATTTCTCGCACACTTTCTTATTTTTCAAAGAATTCTCCTCAATTAACGTCATACTGGGAGAAATCATTATCAGATTACATAAGTAGCTCCTGTAACAGCTTATCATTGTTAATTAAGTATTGCAAAAAGAAATCACTGAAATTCCGGAAAATTATCTTTTCTTGAGCAATAAATGTTCGTCTCAGGTATTTTCAGAACTGGCAATGTTACATTCTTTAAATAGAGAAGTACACTGGGCTGCAAAACAAATGCCGATACGAAATTATATAGTTTTCCGAGGACTTTAGCAAACATGGCGAGGTGGAGAGCTATTTTTCTGAGATTAGTTTTTAAAAACATGTAAATACGAGGTTTATGACATGTTCACGTTATTATTTAATGTGAATTGATTATAAATTATTCATATACTTTTATGTTACAACATTAATAAGAATACCACACAAAAATAGTGAAACTGCAGCTTATATGGTATTCCATAGCCTTCCTTATTATCCATGGATGCTGTTATTGTTACAATCTATATATACGGCCAGTTACGTTTCATATTGTATTAACAAAAAAAAAAAGTATTAATTTTAATATAAATATGAAATTTTATTATAAATACAGAAATAGAACTGAAAATTGAATCTAATGAAACATATAACTATACATTTCTCCTTTGCATGGAATAAAAAAATTCGTTAAAAAATTCAGACCAATATATAGTTTATTGAAGACATACTGTAGGTACGCATGTTTATTGAAAACATACACGAACAAGCTGAATGATGTATGCCTTCTGTGTATCTCTATTTCTATTGTTTCTTAAGCCTTGATAGCAACTTCGACTTGGCATTTCTTTTGCAGCCCAGAGTACAGCTTAGATGAAGAGAAAATATTACCTACTACAAGTAATTTGTGTGGGACCATAACTAGTGAGAATTCCTTATGGTAGAGCCGCCTCTGATTGTTGATTAAACGTTTATTCATTTTATACTTAATTAAAGTACTTTTAGAAAAAGTTCCAATTGCAGATAAATCATACCAATTTATATTTTATACATCTAAAAGTACGTATTTTTATTTAAAAACTGTATTCTCATACAATTATGTTTTATTTTTGTTACGGTAAATAACAGTTTAATATGAAGCCCATGATAAAGCTAACCTTCAGCACAATTTGAGAAAATCTTATATATAATAACCCACATTGAAACTAATATGTAAATTAATAATGAAATGTTTTAAAAATACAACTAATTACACATGCCTTCAAATTCAGAGATAACAGAGTGAAATAATTTGGCATGTTTCAGGGGGTACTGTGATTCTGAGTTGTAATTATCAGTATTGTTGTAGTCATAATTAAAAGCTTTAAAATTTTAACATTATTCTCTATTTTTTTGCACAAAATTCTATATTTCTTTTGAAAATATATTACCACCATTATATACACAGGATTACAGTTCTTTGTTTTGGATACATATTTGAAGATTCACGATATTCCAAAGAAATAAACTTACGTGTTTTATAAAGGTTTGTTTATTTTATTAGTTTATAAGTTTTATTTAATAATTTATAAAGTATAACTACAGTGGAAAATACACATAAATAGTAATCAAGTTTTGTTTTACTAGTGAAAATAATAATTCCTATCAATGCAGAATTTCTTAAACTCTTCCGCAGTTAATATGAAGAAAATAGAATAAGCTGATAACTAAACAAATGAGAGAGAGAGGAAAAAGTAAGTAACACTGAACTATGAACAAGCGCGGACTGTTGACTATGCAACAATACAACAGTAATTATACTGAGATAGGATTTTTGAGAAGACTTAAAAATATATTTTTTGACAGCTATCCCTAAAAGTAGACTTTTTAACACTAGACCAAGTACATTAAAAATTGACTATTATACTGTAGTGTGTGAAAAGTGCCTTTAACACTGACTTTCAACTGCTCACTTTGATTGTCAATTGTTTCCCACATATGTCAGATGGCAGAAATTGCAACCAATCAAAAAACAATTCTAAGAATGATAGGTCTACTTTTAAAAATTACTGTTTGTGGTTAAGAGACGTACACTAATTAAATAAATTGCTTTAACAATTCTTTTATTCATAATTATATGAAACTATTAAGAATTAAATTAGGGAAAATACACGGGTTTGAACCTGGGAACTCCCAATCTGCAGTCGAATGCTCTACCACTGAGCTATACCATAGCTTCATTTTCATGTGATGAAGTTTCACTATTGCAATGAGAGGAATAGAGCAGTGGAGAGGAGAAGGGTATTGTCTCTATACCAGCAGGGACAAATGATTGTCTAAAAAAAAGTGTACGACACACAAGTTAAAAATGGTTTTATTTTGTTTGCAGGGTTGCTACTCTTGGCCTGCAGCCTCGTTTCGCAAACATTCCTAATCATAAAATAAAATGCCATTTTTAACACTTGTATTGTAAATTAGTATTATAGTTCTGACATCATTCCTCTTGTAGCGGAAAATTATTATAGAAATTTAAATTTTCCCAACTATCTCAGCAACTGTTGTAATGAGTACCAAATACTTTGAAATGTTTAAAATGTTAATGGCTAGAGAATTAAAAATAACCATTACATGAATTCACAATTGGACAAAAATTACAAGGTACCACCACAACAAGACTTATTAGACCTTAAATATCTGATAAAAGTATAAAAAAGGTTACTAATAATATTTTTCAAACCAGTTTTATCAAAGTATGGAAAAAAAATCTGCAGTTACATCATTTAGTAACCAGAACATTGTTATATTTTTCCTACATGTAATAAACACTTATTTCTAAAAACTAGACTACTCTCAGACATGTAAAGTTGTATTTTATTTGTTCTATATAAAATATATTAAAATTTACATACTGTAATGTTTTGTGACCTAATTTTTTTGTTTTAAAGGAAATAGGCATTATTGTAGCGTATCTTTTGCATAAATGCATGTTAAATCAGTGTACAAAATTTCACAATTCTATCTCTAATAGTTGTGGAGTTAGGAAATAATATATGAGAAAATTTTCAAATTTTCGAAAAATTAATTTAAAGTAAAAAGTAAATTATAAAAAATATTATTAGTAACCTTTTTTATACTTTTATCAGATATTTAAGTTCTAATAAGTCTTGTTGTGGTACCTTGTAATTTTTGTCCAATTGTGAGTTCATTTTCTTATAAAATTTTAGAAATCTAGAGCCTGCATTTTCTGATAATACTTGTGGTCGTTCACGTACATATACCCTTAAGCACACTTAAATGCCATCGACCTGGGCCCGGATCGAACCCGCAATCTCGGGCACAGGCACACTATACCGACTGTGCCATCCAGCTGAACAACAAAGTTTGTTAGGTAGAGATTGGAGTGGGACCGGTCTGCACAGGAACTCTTTGTGTAGTACATAAAATTAACCATCTGATCCATGTTACAAGTAAAATACGAGGTGCATCCAGAAAGTAAGTTTCCCTGGAGCCGTTTAGAGAAAGAAAACACTATTTTATGGAAAGATTTATTGGAACAGATAAAGTAATTGCTGAGCTACGAGGCGTGTTCTTAAAGTAAGTTCCGTTATCAATTATAGCCGTCACATCGCTGCAATCGTTATTTTGCGCATGCGTGTTTTTTTCTTCAGTCCTCAGGCAAGCTGTGCATGCAGTTTCAGACCTTCAGTCCGTGTGTGTGTGGTTAGTTGTGATCAGTTGAAATGTTTAAAGTGATCGAGCATATCGCCGACTGTGAGATGAGGTCTGTTATCCGATTCTTGAATGCGAGAAACATCAAACCAGCTGACATTCATCATCAACTTTGTGAGGTGTATGGTGATGATGCCATTAGTGATGGAATGGTCTCTGTGCATGATGAGCAGCGTACCGGTCGGCCATCTTTGATCAATGACGATTTGGTGCATGCTGTCGATGCAAAAATTCATGAGGAGAGGAACAAATTGACCATCCCCCTACAGCCCGGATTTGGCTCCGAGTGACTTTCATCTCTTCCTGCACCTCAAGAAGTTCCTCGGTGGTCACACTTTTGATGGCGACGACACCCAAAATCTCATCTCGAAATTTGTCTGGGAACAAATTGACCATCCCCCTACAGCCCGGATTTGGCTCCGAGTGACTTTCATCGCTTCCTGTACCTGAAGAAGTTCCTTGGTGGTCAACGTTTTGATGGCGACGACACCCAAAATCTCATCCCGAAATTTGGCTGGGAACAAATTGACCCCCCCCCCTACAACCCGGATTTGGCTCCGACTGACTTTCATCTCTTCCTGCATCTCAAGAAGTTCCTCGGTGGTCAATGTTTTGAAGGCGACGATGAAAAAAGCAGTGCGGGAGTGGTTCGCATCGCAGGCGGACGAATTCTACGAGGGGATAGAAAGACTTGTGCCACGATTCGATAAATGCCTCAATTATGGTGGAGATTATGTTGAGAAGTAATTGAAGTGTGGGGAATACAATGCAACAAAAATGGTTTGTAAATATCTTCCCGTTTACTTACTATACCCTTTTGGAACTTACTTTAAGAACACGCCTCGTATTTTTCAACATATTCCCAACCAGAATCGAAATATTTGTTTTACCGAAGGATCAACTTTTGTATCCTTGTGTCATAGAAATCTGCCGCCAGGATCAGAACCAGTGTGTGACAGCCATCTGCACCTGTCTGTCACTGTGAAAATGCTGACCGGACAGGAATTTCTTGAGATGTAAGAAAAGATGGTAGTCGCTCAGCCACATATGGCTTACCACACAACAGATCTACTGCAGGAGTTCAGCTGGGAGGAAGAAATTTCTGTACGGTCAGCATTTTCACAGTGACAGAAAAGTGCAAATGGCTGTTACATACTGGTTCCAATCCCAGGCAGCAGACTTTTACGACACAGGGATACAAAAATTGATCCTACAGTAAGAAAAATGTCTCAATTCCGGTGGGGTATATTTTGGATAATACCTAAAAAAAATTGCTGCATCTCTTCCAATAAATCTTTTCATGAAATTGTGTTTCTATTCTTTAAACGACCCCAGGGAAACTTACTTTTGGGATGCGCCTCGTAAGTTATTAAACATTCTGAACAGAAAATTTATCAAATTTGTATAGTTTACCACTTTAAATTGTAGTACAGTATAATTTGTCTCAAAATAGACTGCATCTCTTAATATCCAATTTTTTTTTATAAAATTAAAAAAAAATTATATTATTTGCAAGAAGAAAATATTTTGTCTATTTTGACTTAACGACATGCTAGCTCTGATACCTTTCTTTTATTTGCCAAGCTCTCATGTTGTTTGGTTTGTAAAGAAAAATTTGAAATTCTCAACGTCAGATTTAATTATTTCTGATATTTCGGACTGCTTACAGATTTCATCAACTCGATCATATTCTTCCAATTGCTCAAAACCTAGAAGAGTATACTTAGCTAGTCTATGCAACTGCAAAGATTAGGCGACCCTGGTAGATCTCTAATGATGAAAACTCAACATTGTTTCGAAATGTAATATTATATTAAAAATCTAAACACATTGCTGCAAAAACAAACACTGCCTTATAATAATTCTAGATATTAATCAAGAGAGTATTCAAATGTAACTTGAGTTTCATACTGCTACCAAATTAAAAACAAATGACGTAAGTTAGTTATTTCGCGATTAGTTGGAGTACGTGAGACAAGCTCACAACCTCAGTGCAGTGATGACACAACGATGCAGAAATCACAACATAGGAAGCAATTTTCATACAACAAGCTTTACAATAACAACAGAGTGAGGAAACATTAAAGAGATAACTTGTGCATCACACATACATACACGATGAACATACCAAAATTCTTGAATGTATTAATATCAGAGCAAAGAGAAACTTCTACAGGAATATATTTGTAATTAGGAGAAACATCTTAACTTCACGAAATAACCATCCTAAATGTCACCGATCTTTCTCGGAGTTTCAAAATGTCTCTGTGATACACTCTGCTGGCAATAATCCACAACATTTTGGACGTTATTTACTGGTCTTGCATCTGATTCTTACGAACTTAAATAAACAGCAATCCATGGATGCAGACTGTATAGCAGGGAAGATCAACGTTCTATCCATTCTACTTGCAGATGTGTGCAACTTGAAGTATGCATTACTATGTCAGGAAAAGATTTTTTCCTCTCCAGAATGCTTATCAAGGAATATGATATGATATGATATGATATGATATGATATGATATGATATGATATGATATGATATGATATGATATGATATGCTATGATATGATATGATATGATATGATATGATATGATGTATGATAAGATATGATGTGATGTGATGTGATGTGATGTGATGTGATGTGATGTGATGTGATGTGATGTGATATGATATGATATATGATAAGATATGATATGATACGATATGATATGATGTGATATGATATGATATATAAGATATGATATGATATATGATAAGATATGATATGATGTGATGTGATATGATATGATATGATATGATATATATGATATGATATGATGTGATATGATATGATATATATGATATGATATATGATATGATATGATATGATATGATATATGATAAGATGTGATATGATATGATATGATGTGATATGATATGATATGATATGATATGATATGATATGATATGATATGATATGATATGATATGATATATTATATGATATGATGTGATATGATATGATATGATATATGATAAGATATGATATGATACGATATATGATAAGATATGATATGATATGATGATATATGATAAGATATGATATATGATATGATATGATGTGATATGATATATGATATGATATGAAATCCAGACGTTTGAGATGGGCAGGGCATGTAGCACATATGGGCGAATCCAGAAATGCATGTAGAGTGTTAGTTGGGAGACCGGAGGGAAAAAGACCTTTAGGGAGGCCGAGACGTAGATGGGAGGATAATATTAAAATGGATTTGAGGGAGGTGGGGTGTGATGATAGAGACTGGATTAATCTTGCACAGGATAGGGACCGATGGCGGGCTTATGTGAGGGCGGCAATGAACCTTCGGGTTCCTTAAAAGCCATTTGTATGTAAGTAAGTATGATATGATATATGATATGATATTTATTTGTCAGTCAACTTCACAGTTATGGTGGACCTTCACATTCCCGCTTTTCAATCCACCATCCCTTTAATACATACAACCCTTTTCTATTAATATATTCATTTGCCAAGTATTTCTTGATTATTTTCTAACGTTCTGTTTTAACTGAATTGCTATATGTCCTTCCCTCACTATCCTCTTCTATTCTCTCTCATACCTAGATTGTCTCCCTTCCATTTCTCATTTACCTATTAAATTGCATATTCCTTCCTTAATAATTTGCATTATTTATTCATATTCTTCTCTACTCTTAAATCTACCTTCTCTTAATCATTATTTTCCAGCTATTTTCTCCTACCTTAATAGTTAACTTTTCCCTTTTCTCTATTTTACAACACTCACATCACTTTTTTTTTTTCCTATCCTCTGTTTATTTACGTATTGATCTCTTTCTCTTCACTTCACTCCTAAATTTCCTGTTTTATTACCTCTTTCCATATAGCTTATCAAGGAATATGATGACCTTGTGCCGTGTACTCTGTGCTAACATAAAGGGTGATTCACGAGGATTTACCGCCATTTACAGGGCTTATTTCTGAAGGCATTCTGAGCAAAAAATATCATATAAACATGTGTTCTAACCTCAATATTTTCAGTCACACTAATTTGAAGTTGTTAGTAAAATACCATTGTGCTTTAGTTTTAAGGGTAAAAGAATATTACAGATAGCGAATGAACTATTCAGAAGTATCATTTCTTTAATTAGCTAGTATTCTGAAGCTAAAAATGTGTTGTGAATTCCATAGTTGCTTCGTACAGAATTTTTTTTTTCGATTTTTAACTACGGATGGCAGGGCAAAAGAAGACCACTGGAAAAAAGTAGTATGGACTTCAAGTGAAAATATGACTGTAGGTGCATCAAACATCATTAAAGAACCACTGATTGATGGGGAAAAAAATTATTCTCCCTCGCTCCATGTAAAGCTGGGACTTATGAAGCAATTTGTTAGAGCCCTAGACAAAGGTGGTGATTGTTTCAAATACATTTGCGAGATTTTTTCCTGGACTGAATATGGAAAAAGTAAAAGCTGAAATCTTTAATGGCCCTCAAATTCGCTAACTCATCAAGGATCAAAATTTCATAATTTCCATTCATAATTTCAAGCTCATTCTGTCGAATCCAGTGAAAGTCTTTTCAGATTTGCTATATCTATTCATAAACAAAGCGAGTCATAAGTATGTTTGGAAAATGCGTGAGCGTGCTCCTGGATCAAAAATAAGAACAATTCTTTATATAAAATTTGACGAAAAATACTTATTTATTGGAAAAAATAGTAGTAGTGACTTTTGTTTTCATAAGTACCTGATCATATTATTGTTTTTGTTTTTATTTTGTACCAATGTCTGTTTACAAACAACACAGTGATAGGATAGTAGTACATTGTTTTTGTTTTGATTGGACGGGGTGGTCCAGTGCCTTGGCCACCCAGATCACCCTACCTCACCCCCATTAGATTTTTACCTTTGGGGTCTCTTGAAGGCTGTCGTCTATGCAACACCAGTGATTGATGCAGAGGAGCTATTGCAACACGTTGAAAATGCATGCCAATTGATCCGTGATGACAACATGGTGTTTGAGCAAACTCGCCAGTCATGTGTACCTTGTGCTCAGGCACGTGTAAACAATAGAGGGGGACACATTGAGCATCTTTTGTAAACGTTAAATGACAAGTTTCCAAATATGTATTTGTAATACAAAAAAAAAAAAAAAGAACAAAAACAAAGTATGACAATTTCTCCAACAAATAAGCATTTTCCATCAAATTTTCATGTAAGGAATTGTTCTCATTTTTGATCCAGGAGCACGCTCACGCGTTTTCCAAACATACTTATGGCTCACCCTGTATAGGCTATATTTTAAATGGGTTTCAACAATCAATTTTCTTCTCTTCTTAGGTGTAAACTTTAGCAAGAAAATATAGAAAAGTTTATTTGTGTTGTTTTGTAACTACTGGGTGTTCATTTCAAAGTGTGTCATGACGTCACTGTTGTTGGGTCACCGATTTGAAGCGAGTTTCAGCTTATATGTTAGAGAAGTTGCCTATTATTTAAGGCGTTCTTCAATCTGAACTTGAGAACGTGTACTGTATAACTTGAACGTCGTAGCAACAGATGGTGGTCTGTACGCTCTGTGTGCTACCATAACCTCTTTCGAACTGTTTTTTGCGCCGGCAAGTCATACGCAGGGTATTTGTTATCATCGGTTGCGTACGGTAACATTCCACAACACAAATCAAATGCTTTGTGTCCATGTTGACTGTCGAAGTTAATGTCAACAAATACGTAAGTAATCGTGTTAACCCTCTCCCCATATCCCGACAGTACGTATTTCCAAACAGTTCACATTCCTCCCACTACCGGCGTTACCGTACGTATCGGTACGTACTCTTCAGAATGAATGCCGTACTTGCTAGGCAACTTCTCTGCCTCTTAGGTTATACACCTCTGCGGAAGTGTAGGAAGATTGAATTCTCTAGGCTCATCGGCTAGCCACATGACGGTATACAGCGAGCCATGACACATTTTGAACTGAACACCCAATAGTGTTGAGTCCAGCCAATGTAAGATTTTTTTTTGTTCTTTATGTAAAAAAGTTGAGTTACTTAGTACTTGCATTCAAGTAAGAATTTGGTTACACTGAAAAACTGTTAAGCTCTGACTTATTTTGTAAATAATTATGTAAACCTGCTCCAAATTGTTTAAGAATGAAGATATTTTAGCATTGAAATATTCATATGATATTTTCACATTTTGCAAAATAAATTTTGTAATTTGGAAAAATAACATACGTTATTAGTACGCTTTCGACCAGCTTCTGGCTATAGTTCATGAGGTCCCAGGTTCGATTCCCGGTTAGAGCACAGGAATTTTTCCTTAAAGGGGATTATTCCTGTGTTCGTCCATGGTCTGGAATTTAGGTTAAGTTTAGATTTAAGACCTCTCCTAGCACCACATTATCATAATCATCCTGTCACATCATCGGGGTAATGTAACTCCGCCTTCCAGGCGCCCCAACCTCAGAAGTGGGTTACAACTAAGCCACGGCCAGGAGAGAAGACCAGAAATGTCGAAAAGTATGGTATGTTTAAATAAATAAAAGTAAACTTTCCTAATAAATAATCTTTAGTTTCTTACTTTCAAAACTTGTTTATTTGTAAAGTAAAGGAAAGTGAACTGAAAAATATCAGCAATTACAAAAAAAAAAAAAATAAATAAATTTAGTATAGTGCAGGATTTTATACCATAATAGATTTATTCAGAATATGTGTACGGAATTCAAACAAAACAGCTAGAAGATAGAAATTAATGTTAGAAAATATCTTTACATATCTTTATACTACAAATATTTTTTCCAAAAAATGTTAGAGAATTTTAAAACATTAACTGTTGCCTTTAGAAAATATTTTTGGTGCTAAATGTATTCATTTAAACATTAAATAAATCAGAGATCTAATTTTTTACATAACACGCAATTATTCTTTGGTCTGAGAATGACAGAATTGAGTGATATTAATTGAGAGAGCATTTTAGTTATTTCTGCTGTTTCAGATGAAGGTGTGTGCTTAGAGACTATTGATAGAATAGCTGCTTTGGAGTCTGACAATATAACTGCATTTTTAAATTAATTGATGTGGCATAGAAGATTCCTGAGACTTTCACTTGTTGCAGTGATTTCTCCATCAAAACTTGTTGTTCCATATCCAAGAGATCTATAAAGTGAGAAGAGACAGCACGTAACACCTGCACCGGCACCTTGTTCTCTGGAGATCAAGGATCCATCGGTGTATAAATGAATCCAGTTTTGTGGAGGATACCTAATATTAATTGTCTCTAAAGACAATTGTTTCATTATTTCAGTGTTTACTTCTGATTTCAGTATTTCTTCTATTAAATTTAGATTATATTCTATATTTAATAGAGTTAAAGGGTTTGGTTTAATTTGTAAGTTTTCTTTTAAATTCGGGATATTGATTTTCTGTTTTAATTCTTGAACAACGGATATGAAACTTTTTTGAGTTTTCAATCTACAGAGAGGACTGTATGAATGCCAATTCTTTCCTGGTAATCTGGTAAGTTTTTCATACTGAATCAGTGCTTTTTCTTCTATTGCCATTTGATATTGTATTGTTTAGACAGATAAAGGTGAATATATCCATATACAGTATATAATACTTAAGAATGCTTGTAACACAACATCCCAAATAACGTAACCATTCCACCAGATAAATGTGATAGAACTTGAAGCAGAGAGAAAGTACAGGCACACATCACCAATACAGCAAGCACAATGCTGAAAATACACACAACAAGTGACATGAAACCTAAAGAGCGCACATTACAGTGTTCTGCACCTATTTGTCATGCACGGGATTTCTCTATGAATGACTGGAAAACTATCTGGTACAGTAAATAATTTCTGTAAAACAAATTTTCTGCTTCAAAGAAATCATTCATAGTCTTGGAACTCTGTTATATTTTAAAGATTGGATTAACACGTTTATTTTTATGAAATTTATGCAAAAGAATGTAGGCCTACAAAATTATAGTAGAAAAGTTTTCCGGGCTATGAGGCCGTGGTCTGTTGGTTGTGAGACCAAACGTTTCGTTCACTGCTGTGGTGAACATCTTCAGTGGTGTCTATTGCTGGTGCGGCTGGTTCTACTGCGCGTGCCGATTACAGTCTGCGCTGGCTGCATCGTTGTATATATAGTGCGGAAGGGGGGGGGGGGCTTGCTGTTGTCGCCTCGGTCCGCGCTCGAATGTGCTTCGCGGGCGGGTTTGCTGTTTTCTATGTGCTCCGCGTCCGGGTTTGTGTTGTTTAATTGTGCTACGCGGGCGGGTTTGATGTTAGTTTTCCTTAATGCAGGATACCAGGCCTTGTTAACTTTGAGGCCTTCTTCTTTTCGATTGAAATTGTTCTTATGTTTACATATTTCAATGTTTATATATTTCAAACCCACCCGCGTAGCACAATTAAATAACACAACCCCAGTCGCGGAGCGCGTAGAAAACAGCAAACCCGCCCGCGAAGTACATTCGAGCGCGGACCGAGGCGACAACAGCAAGCCCCCCCCCGCACTATATATACAACGATGCAGCCAGCGCAGACTGTAATCGGCACGCGCAGTAGAACCAGCCACACCAGCAATAGACACCACTGAAGATGTTCACCGCAGCAGTGAACGAAACGTTTGGTCTCACAACCAACAGACCACGCCCTCGTTGCCCGGAAAACTTTTCTACTATTGACGCCGGCCGTGAAAGCCTACACTCCACTACAAAATTATAAAAGAGAAATGATGTTACAAAAATGTATAAAAATCATATCTCAGCATCTGCATGTAAGGTTGTATGAATGCATGTTTTTTCGTTTGTTAATTGATTTAATTATGTATATGCTGCATTGTAATGTAATGTTGTCATTAAAGAACGACTAATAAAGTAGAAAATATATGAAGAGCATACCATGAAACAGGAACGTATTAATATCACGATCATATGAAACCCAAAGGAGGGCACCTCCTAAGAGAGAAAACTCATCTCTTTCTTCTTCTCCATGAAATCACTACTTTGAATGACACATTTCGCAAGAGTTCAAAACATTCCCTTACAGTAAAATCCCAATCCAAGCTATGATTCATAACACACATGGAAATATTCACACACATCTCTGAGAGAAAAGATATATTAAAAAAAAAAAATACATGAACCTTTGCCCAACGTCATACAGTCCTGACCTGGGACCTTCGGACTACCATTTGATTCTTTTTCGAGACCAAATAAAATGTCGTTACCTGCAGTTGTTAGATGGAGTTCTAGTGAAAGAAAAACATTGAATTTTTAAAAAGATGACAATAATGCATCACTTAAGTTAGTGAGTTCATGAAGTAAAGGAAAATAAGACGTGTCTCTCATAATGAACATGTTTTCTGGATTTCTTTACTTGATCGTGATATTAATTTTCTTCTGATTCTGATACAATTCCCGTATATAAAAGGAAAATATTGTAGTTCTCTGCAAAAAATATTCGAATGGTTAAGATGTATTTCCAAGATCATTCAATGATGAAGCCCAAATAAAATTCTAGTACCGGTACCGGCACTTCAAAGATGGTTGTGAATCTGTGGAAATAGATCCACATTCTGGAAGGCCTTTAACAAGAAGAATGTTGATGAGTGTGGACTGCAATCAATGAAAATCAGTGACTGGCAGTGCGAGAATTATTAATAGTCCAGGTCTCTTTACTTTATACCCTACGGGTAAAACCTAACCATTTTCCCTCCTCTCACTACATATGCTAGTGGACTATGGTGATTTTTCTAGTTGTCAGGTTGAACTTCCTTTTGCCAACTTTGTTTCGAATTTCGGTAGTGATAAATACTACAATTGGCAATTACTTTCTGTTATGTTGACAGCATTGTTTGGCTTTGAAGAAGCTGCCAACATTCATGAACGAAAGTTACTAGCAAATGTTATAGTACTTTAAATTTGAACGTAATTAATACCGGTAATATCAATATTAATAAATAATATGGTAATGATTAATAAACTGCACACCTACATTTTAAAGTGGTATTCAGTTTCAGAGTTTGTACTAATCATTTCATGTCGTGAAACAAAATAAATTTTTAGGTTAGGTCACATGAATGGTAAACTGTTCAGTCAAACCAATGAATTTCATGTTGCAATGCATTTTAATATTATATCAATCAATCGTAAATAAATAAATACATTGATTAATTAGTAGTGTTATTATTGTTTCAATTCACAGCATTGTGATTTCACCTAGTGATATTGGTAACATTGAAAACATTGAAAAAACGGCCATATTGCCTTTTTAGAAAATAATCTTACGTCAACCCCATTTATAGAAGATCATCTGAGGATTCTATGGACTATTTTTTCAGAAAGTTTGACAGAAGGTTTTGGGAAAGTGGTGAATATGTGTGTCTTGCCCATACAGACCAGATTGTCTCCCTGTGACTTTTGACTTTTACCAAAACTAAAACTGCCGTTGAAAGAGGGTGATTGCATACATTGGACGGCATTAATTAAGGAGAGCGTGACAAGACAAATATTGCCAAATAACTACCAAACACTGAAGAATGTAATAAAAATATCAAAATCGTATTACGCTACGACAAACAATGTAGAAAGTAATGTCGAACAGAGCTCCATGTGACATTTCCAGAAGTCAATAGTTAATGGGAAGGGAACACTTTTCTTTTACTCACAGGTTGAACTGTTAGATGTAGAGAATTTTAGTGAAAATTCAGTCCTTCACATCTTTCACTAACTGCTTAAATAATGTTATTAGCATAGCACTTAACTAAAAGATTTGACCTATACTAAGATCAAAAAAGTGAAGAACAGTTGGAAGTAAAATCAAGAATAGCCTACGTATTTTGGTAGGAAGAGTGAATGTAGTTAAGATCTAAAATAATACTGAATCTCCATACATACTGCATCTCGCAATAAAAGCCAAACATTTTGTGAATAAAGTGAAAATGCTTCAGTTCAGAGCTAAAGAGGAAAGACAAGTATTGTGATGATGTATTTTTATTTCAGACATAAATTATAATAGCCAATTCAGGAATATTACACATTTCGTTATGTGACCCAATAACAATGCCAGTTAAGAGTTTGAAATATTTTTATAAGGATTTAGTAACAGATTAAGAACATGTATGTACTTGAACACTGAAAATTAATTTAAGTTTGGTATATGTTTTATTTTATTTTCTGATGCGGTAAGAAGCTCTAATATTTCCAGGGCTAAATTTACTTCTCAACACTTGCGTTGAAACTGCAAAGTTGTCTATCCTGGTAAGAGGGAGAAGGAAATATTCCTCGGAAAATATTAAATTAAAATTAAAATATTAAAGTAATGTTTACAATATATTGTTATTAACAGAAGATAACAGTAATTTAAATAGAAAAAACACGTACCAATAAATGAAAGGTAATATGTAACGAAAATGTTAGGTTTATATATTTTTTATGTTAGGATATATTTATTCAGACTGCATAAGTCTACTGAATTTTAAGTGAAACTATTAGACCTTCTCCTAATTATTTATTAACTTTCTAAACTGTTCTAAATGACAACAGATTATTTCTTTCAAATTTAGGATGTATCCAAACTACTTAGAGTATCAATATTAATTATAAGATTGAACATTAACAGAATATGCACAGAGCCATAGAAAAAATAAACTTGAAATTAATCAAACCCAAATTACAGGCTAGCATTTATATAGTGAATATAACAATTACATGTATACAATATAAATATTACAAAAATGAACTTTCTCTTTTCTAAAATATACTAACAGGAAGTCTTCAGATAGCATTATCAAAATAACCGTGCTCCTACATACAATACTTTCCTGTACGACTTCAAGTCTGATACATTTTGTACGCTGTAGCAATGTACATAAATTTCATCAGCCATAAAATCAGTCAGTGTCACTGATTTTAAAGAATGCTTACAATACATAATTGTATTTCGCGAGAAATATTAATTTCAAAAAATAATTTTCAAGTTTTAAAAGCATACGATTGTTAAAATATTACTTTAGTGTGGAAACGACGATTCAATCTCTAATCTAAGTCTCTAGCAGAGTCATTTCCACTGTAAGAGATACGGTAAAAGAATATTAATGTAGGTTATACATTTTTCAGGAATGTTATCTGAGGACCAGCTGATTTTCAATTTTAAAATCACACCTTTTATAGGATCATGGTCAATCTACGTTAATTATTAAAGAATTTTAGTAAGATAAATGTTAACTGTAAAACTTGCCTATAATAGGAAAATATTATGTCTTATGTCATTTCATTATAAGCAGGTTTTATTGTATAAGTTAATGTTACAGGTGTCTGGATATGTGTAAACTCAACTTCAATTACTAACATAAAAACTAATCATTCTATATTGTGAAGTAAATAGATAAAGTCACTAATAATACAGATAAAAAAGCAAACTTTCCCAATTTCTAAAAATTTATACAACAAATCTATTGCCAATATGAGAAAAATTATGAAATTTTAAAATATTAGTTTTCCAGTAATTTTAAAACAGAATCCCTGCATTCAGTACAAATATTTCTGAAGAATAGAAATTGCAGACTGGAAACAACAATATTATAACTGCTCATTACAACTGTACATTCTCTACAGATATACAATATCAATACGATGTCCGATATTAGCATAAAAACAGACGTGAAACAGCAATGCAAAGGTAGTAATGGAGGAACGAGAAGAAGAAGAAGAAAGTGTTAATAAACGTGGTTTTACTCACAGTTCATTTCGTCGGAGCGGTCGTCGGCACCACAGTTCCCCACCCTGTTACACTTGAGCTTCTTGGAGATGCAGAAGCTGCTTTTGGCACAAGTGAATTGTTCGCATTCGGGACCCTCGCTGACTTCTGTCCAAACTGCACGGAAACCCTGTGCCCCTACTGATTTGTCAGCAGAGATGAAACTACACAACAATAAAGCAATCTTTGTTAAAGATAGTCTTTCTTGTAATATTTACATTACTTCGTAGTAGTAGTAGTAGTAGTAGTAGTAGTAGTAGTAGTAGTAGTAGTAGTAGTAGTAGTAGTAGTAGTAGTAGTAGTAGTAGAAAAGTAATAGCAGTAGTAGTAATGATGGTAGTATTAACAACAGTAGCAGTAGTACAGTAGTAAAAGTAATACTAGTAACAGTAGTAATAGTAGTAGTAACTTAATAATAATTTTATTGTCTCACATATTACAATGTACAGCAACGTGAATTAAATAAATGTCATAAAATTCAAATTTACAAATTACCGTTATATTCTTTGGCAGGATAAAGATGTTTTACCAGCTAAGCAGATTTAATAGTTCTTTTAAGCAATGTACAGTGTTCAAAGGAATTCTTACATATTCTTCTATTGCAAACTTATGAGGAAATATACAATATATTTTTGTGCTCAAAAATATTGAATATTTACTTATTCATAAGTTTGTAATAAAATAATATGCAATAATTTTTTAAGCAAAAAGTAAAATATACTGAAAATTTCTTCACAAGTTTGCAATAAAATAATATGCAATAATTTTTTAAGCAAACAATATAATATATAGCAAATTTCTCCATAAGTTTGCAATAAAATAATATGCAATAATTTTTTAAATAAAAATAAAATACCTTGCAAATTTCTTCACAAGTTTGCAATACAATAATATGCAACAATTTTTTGAACAAAAATAAACTATATTGCAAATCTCTTCATAAATCTGCAATACAATAATATGCAACAATTTTTAAACAAAAATAAACTATATTGCAAATGTCTTCATAAATCTGCACTACAATAATATGCAACAATTTTTAAACAAAAATAAACTATATTGCAAATCTCTTCATAAATCTACAATAAAATAATATGCAATAATTTTTAAACAAAAATAAACTATATTGCAAATCTCTTCATAAATCTGCAATACAATAATATGCAACAATTTTTAAACAAAAATAAACTACATTGCAAATTCTTCATAAATCTGCACTACAATAATATGCAACAATTTTTAAACAAAAATAAACTATATTGCAAATCTCTTCATAAATCTACAATAAAATAATATGCAACAATTTTTAAACAAAAATAAACTATATTGCAAATCTCTTCATAAATCTGCAATAAAATAATATGCAACAATTTTTTAAGCAAAAATGAAATATATTGCAAATTTCTTCATAAGTTTGCAATTTATTTGAGCACTGTATAAGGCAAATCTTTAACATATATGTATATAGGACTATCTAATGCTCTCGATTTAACATCGAAGTTAACATCTTTCTTGTTTCCCAATATTTTGATATTAGATCGTGATACCGTATATCTTAAGAATTTTTCAGACTTCTATGTGATACATATCCATCTCTATTTCCTGATGGCATAGGAGACAGTTTGGTGTGGTGATGATGATATTCCAATCCTGTAGAGAAATCTTTAACATTGTCTCGTAGACAATTAAAAAAAGTTCAAAGATAGATTTTCATTCTTGGTTACACACTTTCAACGCTTATATATTATCATTAATGATATTGCTAAACTTGTTAAATGAATAGCTTTTATAACTTTACTCTGTTAAATAATGAAACTATAATTGTTTAGCGTAATAAAGTTATAAAAGTTGTTAACGTAACAAGTTTAACCTGCAAGTTACAATTATTATGCATATTCGTAACTATTTTGGATCCTACTGTACTTACATTTATTGGTATACAACTTATTTCTGCACGAGCTAAATGACGACGAACTGAAGAGCACACAGAATAAAGATGAATATGGTATACAGAGCTTTCATAACAAAACTTTCCAGTCCAAATAACTAATTATTTAAATTGAATTCAATTTAAACAAAAAACACGTCAATTTAGATATTGAGGGAAGTCTGAAACCAGGCTTAATTGCATTTTAGATTTCACCCCTCACCCCCAGCCACTCCCACTTTGAAATTCCAAATGGCACTCCTATGTTGTTGTTGTTTTCTAATACCAGGGGTTTGACAATAAAGTCATTTGACCTCTTGCACTCCAATATTTTTCCAAGATATTGTCATGGTCAGCCACTGAAGCACCCCTATATTTTTATACTTAAATATGAAAGAGCATTCAATTGTTTATACACCTCATTCATTTGTGTTCGCATCTTTTGTTTTCTATCATCGCCTAGCAACCTGTATTTTTGTTATTATCAGTTGATTGTAGGATGAAAACACAGATTATTTTGTGTAATTTTCTAAATTTAATCATTAAGTATGATTTATATTCTCTCTTGAGAAGTTAAGTTTTTGTAGCTTTATTCTCTTCAGCTCTGCCAATAACAACAATCCAGGTTATCAGGCAATGATAGAAAACAAAAGATACGAAAAACATGAATGGGGTGTATAAACAATTGAATGCTCTTTCATATTTAAGTATAAAAATATGTTGTTGTTTTCTAATGCCAGGCGTTTGACAATAAAGTCATTTGACCTCTTGCACTCCAATATTTTTCAAAGATATTATCATGGCCAGCCACTGAAGCACAGATTTTGAGGTGTTCCGAATCCATTTCTTGGTTTGAGTTGCACAATGGGCAGTTAGGGGACTGATATATTCCAATTCTATGCAGGTGTTTGGCAAACAATCATGGCCTGTTGCCAATCTAAATGCAGCTACAGACGATTTTCGTGGTGAATCGGGAATTAACTGTGGATTTTGATGCAGAGAGTTCCATTTTTTCCCTTGGGATTGAGTTATCAAATTTTGTTTGTTGAAGTCTAAGTATGTAGATTTAATAAATCTCTTCACAGAGTAATACGTAGATTTAGTAACAAGTCTGTAAGTAGCAGTGCTGCCCTTCTTTGCTAAAGCATCCTCATTCTCGTTTCCCAGGATTCCACAATGGGATGGTATCCATTGGAATACAATTCTTTTATTGAGTGATATTAATTGAGAGAGCATTTTAGTTATTTCTGCTGTTTGAGATGAAGGTGCGTGTTTAGAGACGATTGATAGAATAGCTGCTTTGGAGTCTGACAATATAACTGCATTCTTAAATTTATGGATGTGGCATAGAAGATTCCTGAGACATTCACTTATTGCAATGATTTCACCATTAAAACTTGTTGTTCCATATACAAGAGATCTATAAAGTGAGAAGAGACAGCACGTAACACCTGCACCGGCACCTTGTTCTCTGGAGATCAAGGATCCGTCGGTGTATAAATGAAGGCAGTTTTGTGGAGGGTACCTAATATTAATTGTCTCTAAAGACAATTGTTTCATTATTTCAGTGTTTACTTCTGATTTCAGTATTTCTTCTGTTAAATTTAGATTATATTCTATATTTAATAGAGTTAAAGGGTTTGGTTTAATTTGTAAGTTTTCTTTTAAATTCGGGATACTGATTTTCTGTTTTAATTCTTGAACAATGGATATGAAACTTTCTTGAGTTTTCAATCTACAGAGAGGACTGTATGAATGCCAATTGTTTCCTGGTAATCTGATAAGTTTTTCATATTGAATCAGTGCTTTTTCTTCTATTGTCATTTTGATGCTGTTAATATTAGTGAGGAATCTCATAGAATCTATTGGAGTTGTTTTGATTCCACCAGTAATGAGTCTGAGAGCTTGGTTTTGAACATATTCTATGTGTTTATGAAAGGTGAAGTAATTAAAATTTCTCCGCAGTATGTCAGCACTGGCTGTATAAACATTTTGTATGTAGTGTTCAAAGTATCCCTATAGCATCCCCATTTCTTTCCTGCTAGGGGTGCCATTTGAAATTTCAAAATGGGAGTGGAGGGTGAAATCTAAAATGCAATTAAGCCTGGTTTCTAAATTGACGTGTTTTTTGTTTAAATTGAATTCAATTTTACATAGAGAAGACTACTTAAAACAAACAAATGACAAAGAAAGAACCTCAAGTTTAATAAGGAGTGGTTTACAGTGAGTCGGCTTATGAGTCAAATGAGAGACGATATAATACCTGCAAGGGATTATTATTAAATTAATCTTTTAATCAAGCAATCTGTAAACTTAAGATTATATTTTATTCGTTTCTTACAAGAATGATTCTTGTGTAAGTAAAAAGAGATGAAAAATTTTCCTATCAAATATACCAAAGTTTGATGACAGAAACATGCACATGTTTGATATCTTCAACTGTCATCGTCTTTGACTACTGTCATTTCTATTAACCATTGCTCACTATTTAATATTATTAAATTCGATTCGGGTCAAAATTCAACAAATGGTCGCTTTTATGTACCGGTACCAGTACATTTCTGCTGCATGACTAACATTCACATAATGTGGAGCCCAAATAGTTTGTTTCCTAGGCCCAATGTTCTTGCGATGTAAGCATCTAAGAGTACGTCAGCAATCAATTCAATTGTCAAAATCCATAAATGAAAATTACGTCAAAACAAAACACACAATTCAGAGTTCACTGAATTTCACATAATTTATTTAGCTTTCCTGTTCAGTAATGGATTTAATCATTGTGATTAAATTAAATCAATGTGATGCGTTAGATTTGAAAACCTAATCCATGTCGGGTGATGATGATTAGGACACGATCAATCTTCTTAATGTATCCAGCTATTTGCTGACAACATAAAGTCCACTATAGTCCACTGTAGTCTATTCAGTTGTTGTTTTTCACGAGAAATGAGGGGTATTTTGATCGATGTTCATTATAGATGCCTGTTGCTAGTAGCCAGAGGTGGGGTGTAGTCAAGATATACTGCAGGGCTGTGTCTTCTGCAACTGGTACTGATGATTTTAATTTACTTCTTTTGTGGTTTAAGGATGGCAGTATAGAAGTATGTGTTCCAGATCTTCATCATGATTATTACACCACAGACAAGTAGGTACCCTCGCGTGGGTACTCATCTTGTCGTGGTGAGGGGGCTTAAACTTGTTGTTTAAGCTAACAAGTAACAAAGAGGTACCCACATAAGCTGTATTACCACCAACGCAGTCCCACTATATTTTTCACTGTTTATATTCATGGAGTCCCTCAGTGTAAAATTCTCCAGAGGTAAAATAGTCCCTCAATCGGATCTCCGGGTAGGGATTGCACTGAGAGATGTCAAGAATCGTACCAAAGTACTTATTTGGAACACCAAAAGTCACACCGTCCAGTCAACGGAGCCAAATTTAATATTGAAAAGAACCATATAATGAGACAAAGAGGCAAATATAATACCAAAAGAATTGAAGTATGGTGTCAGTCCAATGCAGAAGCAAAATCCATTCTCTGTAATATAAAAAATGAGGCTAAAACGAATAAATTCCATGTCTCATTGGGTAGTACATCATCATTATCATCATTAGTATCAATATTATTATTATTATTATTATTATTATTATTATTATTATTATTATTATTATTATCACCAACATCATCATTAGTATCAATAATATTATTATTATTATTAGGTTAAACGAGCGTTGAGCAAATTCCGCCGATTTTGGAATAGACACCGACGCACTTAGGTTAGGTTAGGTTAGGTTAGTTTAGGCTTTTATTATCCCGTCAAGATGAAGGTAAAAGCGATTGAGTGTGATTTTTTGTTTTCTATGTTGGCAGTTCAAGTACGTCGGTGTCTATTCCAAAATCGGCGGAATCCGCTCAACGCTCGTTTCACCTTATTATTATTATTATTATTATTATTATTATTATTATTATTATTATTATTATTATTATTATCACCAACCTCATCATTAGTATCAATATTATTATTATTATTATTATTATTATTATTATTATTATTATTAAGAAAATGAAGCTAAGATTTTTTAGAACACTCAACAATTAGGCCAATTTGAACCTATTAATCTTAATTGTAATCACAGCAATTACTCTGCCAATGAAGTGGTAATTGTAATCTAAGAAACAATCATAACTAAATTACCTAATGCGCATAGAGTTGCCTTCTGACAGGAACTGCCACTTTTCAGATGGCTGCTTCTCCCCACACAGTTCTAAGGGTGGCCCATCAATCGTGTGCCAGAGCCTAACAACAGCTGCAGGACAACCTCGTGCTGCAACAGTGGCATAACTGCCTCAATCATCTAAAAGCATAGACCACTTGTTGACTTCCCAAAGCAATGCAATGAAAACTTAACATGTTAACAACACGTGACAACTGGACCGCTACAGACTTTCTTCCGATTATCGAGTAATGTAGATGCTACTGCACTCGGTCTTTAAAATTGGTAATCATCAACAGAATAAACTTACCCGATGGTTCACCCTCAACAGCAAAGAACTCGAAGTTGAGCAGAATTTTGTGTTTGGGCCGGACTATGATATACCAGTTGCAGGTTTTGCTGGCAAGTCCCCGCACTGGACCATCATAATTAAGGGGGAAGTTGGGGCTGGATATAACTCCAGATTCTGCACTACTAACATTGCTTCCACAATCTAAAACAGAACATAAGAAGAACTAAGTTGGTGCATTTCAATTCCGTATTTCGAAAATATTTAAGTAAATATTAATGCACTAGTTTAAACAAAAATACATGTACCATATTGGACTCCAAGCTATATTATACAATGCAGTACCCAGTGGCGAAGCTAGTTTTTAAAGAGTGGGTAAGCAGAAATTTTTACCTTAAATTTTTTGTACAATAGTTCCAAACGGCGAGTTTTCTTGGTGGCAAAATTGTCAATGACACGATCCTTGAACATCTGGTCACTCGTCAGTTCTTTCATCAGCTTTTTCTCAATGGCAATGGTACTAAGACAGCTGAGTCTTTCATTGGTCATAGTATTACGCAAGTATGTTTTTATTCTTTTCAAAGTACTCATACTCCTTTCAGAAGACTGTGGTCACAGGAAACGTTAAAAACCAACGAACTAATTTGAACACTTCCACATATACACTTTCCAGGTCAATATAATCTAAAAGTCTTTGAAGGGACAAATACACCTAATTCTCACAAATAATACAAAAATGATCTTCACTCTCTCATTATTTCGGGCACAATCTAGTAAACTCACGCTTAATTCTAACAACAAAAATGCTCTTGAGTAACTTTTGCGCAGACTAAATCAAAAGGAGCATTTCCCACTAAAGCAGCGTTGCCAACAGTGTTTATGATAAAGTCCTTAAACAGCAGTAAAAATTCACTATAAACATGCTATCAATGGAGAAAATTTTTATTCCTGTCGCTAAGAAGGCTTTAAAAACTCGCTAAATTAACAAAAAAATAATACAATACAAAACTTTCATCTATGTTGCCACTGAAAATTAGTTAAAAATAGCTAGATCTAGCTACCATAAATTGGCAACACTGTAACTGCAAGCGAGAGAAAGTCCGAATATTCTTTGTTGGTCACTGTGGATGGTCGTGAGACATTCCTCCTTGCGACATGGAGGGGGTTGCTAGAAATTCAAACAACCTCACGCTTTTTTCCGTCACCTCCAATCTCTGCCGTAAAGTCAAAGCCTGTTGAAGTGGCAGAAGAGGCAAGCGAGAAATTGTCTCACTTGCAGATGCCCAACACCCTGGCCGAGCACAACAGATTTTGTCGTTGACATGTGCCGATGAGCGAAGAATCCTGTATTAAACTGCTGATTTTCTCAATCACAATTATTACCGTCGAGAAATTTATGTTAGTAGGCTTATTTATAATTCTTTATCAATTGCCTCCACGTAGCTTCGCCACTGGCAGTACCTACACTTCCAATGAAGATGATCAGTGCTAAAAGAGAAACTGAAAGTTTCCCGACAAAAATAAGCAATATCAAAAATCATAATATTTTGAATAAAGATAGAGAAACACATAAAAAAATGGAAATACTGTATCAATCATGTAACTTCGTAAGTAACTTCTGCTGTGAGGCAAGAAAAGAAGCATATATGTGCATGCGTGTATGTGTGTGTCTAAACAAACATGCATAGTTTTCATGGAACTAATATGACTTTTGCTTTAAGCATTGGTTCTTTCTGCTACAATTTATTTTGTGGTTTTTTAGCACAATATCGGTAATTCATTTTTTTTTCAGCTTTAATTAAATAAATTATATATAGTAACATCAATCTGATTCCAGTAGGGTATTTATATCATAAAATTATATTATTAACAAACAGAAACTTACAAAGATCATTTCAGTACTACAGAGCATTCGCCTATGGGTGGGACCAGGAAAGCGGCCTGCCTGTGGTGTCACTTGCGGGAATCGTCTATCCGTAAGCTTCCGCTTTCTATACTACTGGGTGTTCAGTTCAAAGTGTGTCATGGCTCGCTGTATGCCGTCATGTGGCTAGCCAATGAGCCTAGAGAATTCAGTCTTCCTACACTTCCGCAGAGGTGTATAACCTATGAGGCGGACAAGATGCCTAGCAAGTACGGCGTTCATTCTGAAGAGTACGTACCGATACGTACGGTAACGCTAGTAGTGGCAGGAATGTGAACTGTTTGGAAATACGTACTGTCAGGATATGGGGAGAGGGATAAGACGATTACTTACGTATTTGTTGACATTAACTTCGACGGTCAACATGGACACGGAGCATTTGATTTGTGTTGTGGAATGTTACCGTATGCAACCGATGATAACAAATACCCTGCTTACGACTTGCCGGCGCAAAACACAGTTGGAAAGAGGTTATGGTAGCACACAGACCGTACAGATCGCCATCTGTTGCTACAACATTCAAGTTATACCGTACACGTTCTCAAGTTCAGATTGAAGAACGCCTTAAATAATAGGCAACTTCTCTAACATATAAGCTGAAACTCGCTTCAAATCGGTGACCCAACAACAGTGATGTCATGACACACTTTGAAATGAACACCCAGTATACTCTGTAGGGTTTTAATTTTAAAAGTTTAGCAGCAGTAAAGACTGATGTTTTTGAAACACTAACTTTCTGTGAAACACGTCTTAGAGATTTATTAGGAGAGCGTGTAAATTATGCAATGATTTCATCAATTTTTTCTCTCGTCAATACTCTTTGTTTTCGCTTAGAAATTGTAGCATTTATCGACCCTGTTGTCCTCATTTTGTTAACAAGACGTCTAACAGTTCCTCTACCCTGAATTGGAGCACCCGGATATTTCACTTCAAATTGCCTACGCACCTCTCTACATGACACTGTTTTCACATATGCATCATACATAAAAACTCTCTGTTCAAGCGTGAATTTTGCGTTTTGCATTGTTAACAAATTTTACACAACGCTGAATATTTAAGCAATGTGTCAAGAAACTGCACTGTGCGTGTTAAATACTGCAACATCTGGCTCACAACTGATAACTTGTCGACCTTGATGTCCTTGATTGTCGAGCGTGTCTCAACAACTGCGCGCACAAAGCGGCATATCAGTACATGCCGCTTTCCTGGCCTCACTCGTAGGCGAATGCTCTGTATAAGTTTATCAGGTAATTGTTATACAAAAACATATTACTGGTAATATCTTGTACATTAAGATCATATTAGACAGCACAAGATTAAGATGACTGTGGTGATTTGTGGTGACTTTTATTACAATAAAGTTAGTTTCAAGACCATTATGTAAAGTTTCACACGACACAATTAACATTAAGTAAACAAATATGAAAATATCTTATAAATGAGCATATTCAGTGATCAACAATAACTTCGTTACTGTGTGACTGACTAGTTTCGAGGTGGTGTCCCTCATCTCTGAAGCCTAGTGAGGTCTAATGTTATCTTCTTGTTTCCTGTTGTGGTAGGGTGTGTTCATGAGTGTGTCGAAAAGAGTGTATGTTTTGAAATTCAGCTGAGTGTTTAGGAGGTGCTGTGGGTGTGGTTTTGTGTTTGTAAATTTCATATTTCAAAAACACATCCACAAAACATCTTAAATACCCAACTGAATTTCAAAACATACACATTATCGGTTGTTCTGTATGGTTGTGAAACTTGGATTCTCACTTTGAGAGAGGAACAGAGGTTAGGGGTGTTCGAGAATAAGGTGCTTAGGAAAATATTTGGGGCTAAGAGGGTTGGAGTTACAAGAGAATGGAGAAAGTTTTAAAAGAGTGTGCCAAACAATGAAGCATATATCTAGGTTCGAAAGATGAGAATTATTTTTTTTTTATCTAATATAATTCATACGAGGCGCATCCAGAAAGTAAGTTTCCCTATTTTTTAAAAAAAAGAACACACACTTTCAGGAAAACATTTATTGGCAACAGGTACAGCAATGTTTCAGATATTTATCAACATAGCCACCATCAGAATTGAGACACTTGTCGTATCGTGGGATCAACTTTTGTATCCCTCTGTCGTAGAACTCTGCCACCTGTGAATGGAACCAGCGTGTGACAGACGTCTTCAGCTCTTCGTCGTTGCCAAAACACTCACTGGAGGACAGGAATTTCTTGAGGTGCAAGAAAACGTGAAAATCACTGGGAGCAAGATCAGGACTGTAGGGTGGATGATCAAACAACTCCCAGCCAAATTCCGAGCCGTATTTGGACGAGCATTGTCATGGAGGAGCACAACACCTGCAGTAAGCATTCCACACCTCTTGTTTTGAATGGCAAGTCGCAATTTTCGCAGCGTTTCACAGTAACGGTCAGCGTTCACTGTTTCGCCTCTTGGAAGGAAGTCAATGAGCAGAATGCCCTTCCTGTCCCAGAACACCGTGCACATCAATTTCCGTACTGACAGCGTCTGTTTGAATTTCGTCCTGACCGGAGATCCACTATGCCGCCAATGCATTGACTGCTGCTTGGTTTCCGGGGTGAAGTGCGAAATCCAAGTCTCATTACCCGTGACAATCCTGTTGAGGAACTCGTCGCCGTCATCGTGATACCGTTGCAGAAATGTCAGTGCTGCTCCTAAACGTTGCATTTTGTGTTCGGGTGTCAGTTTTTCGGCACCCACCTGACACACACTTTTTTGAACAGCAGGTGCTTAGTGACAATCTCATGCAACAAGGATCGCGATATCTGCGGAAAATGGCTGCTCAGCTCCATAATCGTGAAGCGACGGTTCTCCATGATGCACTGCCGCACCGGCTCAACACGATCATCACTGATGAGGGACGGTCGCCCACTGTGCTCTTCATCATGGACACTTTGACGACCTTCGGAAAACTGCCTACACCAGCGACGCACCATCTGCTTACTCATGATGTTCGGCCCATAGACCTGACAGAGCTGCCGATGAATTTCAATTGGCGCAATGATTTGTGCATTAAAGAACTTTATCGCCGACCGAACCTCGCAGGCGGCGGGAGAAGGAATAAGAGCTTCCATTTCGGACCACTGCTGCCACGCTACTGGCACCAGGCGGGACCTGTCTGGCTGGCATATGATTGATACGTCATAGATCTGTTACGCATGCACAATTGACACGGCTAATTACGTTTACTTTCAAGGGGAAAAAATCGGGAAACTTACTTTCTGGATGCGCCTCGTATAATTCATATAATCCGATGTTGGGATTTTTAAATCTATATTTCACCTATTATTATACTCCTATTATACCTTTAGGGAGGCCGAGACGTAGATGGGAGGATAATATTAAAATGGATTTGAGGGAGGTGGGGTGTGATGATAGAGACTGGATTAATCTTGCACAGGATAGGGACCGATGGCGGGCTTATGTGAGGGCGGCAATGAACCTTCGGATTCCTTAAAAGCCATTTGTAAGTAAGTAAGTATTATACTCCTCTGCAATGTTCTATCTCCACATATCCATGTATTTTAATTTCAGGACTCCTGTGGTCATTTACATTATTGTAAATTGAAGTCTGTGTCAGAATAAATAATAATGCCATCATCAGTAGCTTATAACTTTTATAGACTTCTCATAATTTCTTACAAGACATGAATATTTATGATGCTTAGCAGCAAAAAAAAAAAAATTGTAAAATTTAAATAAACACATAAACACCATGTAATAATTACCTCCAAATATGGACTTCACACCTTCAAATGTATAGCGAGCCTTAAACCCACTAAATACTCCTTCCTGATCAGAATGCAGAATGATTTTCACCCCGGATGCACCTCGATTTGATTCAATGGGCCCTGGTGCTGTCATACCACAGTACCGTCCGACCAGCTTTTCCGTGCCATCCTTGTACGTGTTGTACATTTCAAGCCAGTCTTCTTGACATATCGAAACCCTGTTGCGAAATTAAAACGAATTAAAAACTCAATGGAAATCCTGCATGAGAAGAAGTAGTAGTAGTAGTAGTAGTAGTAATATCAATAATAATAATAATAATAATAATAATAATAATAATAATCGCTATATTTATAAAAGACTATATGTGACTAGTGACTAGTTGCAAGAAATGGGACTTAAAGTCGGATTTTTCATTTTTTTTTTTTCGAAAAGAGGATGAAATACTGAGCATTAAAAAAAAAAAATTCATGGTTCTAGGTGCTATAGTCTTTAATATATTAGGCTACTTATTGAATGTTGATATTATATTATGTACTTTTCGAGAAAAATGCAATTAAAGTTTTCACTTGTTTTCTTAGCAATTGAAGAGTCCACTGCAAGAATGATGGATGTCATTTGGAATACATTTTGCAGGAGAAGCAATTGAAAGTTTGAAATACTTAGCGCTCAGAGCTTAACTGTGTTTTTCCGATCATTACTGTACAATGACTATCAGTGTTAATGCCATATAACTCTGTATGTACATTCTATATGTCTTAAGCTATGCATTGACAGTCTTGGTTCATTTTCGACAAGAAAGTGACATCCATCATTCTTGCAGTGGACTCTTCAATTACAAGAAAGATTTAGATGTTTAAGAAGCACTGTGTAAAACTACGACCTAGTTTAGTATGTAAAAAAGCCTACAGGTAGTGCAATATGTTAAAACATCACAAATTTGTTATTCTGTTCTCCTGTAAAATTTCCTTTCACGACTTTAGATTCCTTTTCGCGCAATGGGTCACATATAACATTTGAGACAGGCTATGTTAAGGTTATAGAGGAAATTATATTTAAATTCAAGGGAAAAAATGGAACTCTCTGCATCAAAATCCACAGTTAATTCCCGATTTACCACGAAAATCGTCTGTAGCTGCATTTAGATTGGCAACAGGCCATGATTGTTTGGCCAAACACCTGCATAGAATTGGAATATATCAGTTCCCTAACTGCCCATTGTGCAACTCAAACCAAGAGATGGATTCGGAACACCTCAAAATCTGTGCTTCAGTGGCTGACCATGATAATATCTTTGAAAAATATTGGAGTGCAAGAGGTCAAACGACTTTATTGTCAAACGCCTGGCATTAGAAAACAACAACATATTAAAAAAATAATAATTCTTTTAGAAATAGGATTTTCACTATAAAAAAAGTCTAATTTTTTTTTAAGTGTTTATGAGAAAAGGTTGAAATTTACAATATGTGATTATGATATTGATATGCATATTCAGTAAAAATTTCAACTCTCTAGCTAAAAAATTGTGGATTTTAGAAATTTCAGTAGTGCGTGCCTTAAAGGCACAATATCATATGCCTCAGAAACACGGCATTTGAAGTCAACGGCAGTAGCAAAACTACATTCTACAGAGGTGGACTTGTGGCCGAGATCTGCAAGAGTACCAAGAAAGGACAAAATTAGAAATAATGTTATAAGAGAAAAAATGAAAGTGCAAGGATCGCTTGAAAACTATGTTAAAACAAAACAATAATTAAGATGGTTTGGTCATATGAAGAAGATAAATTGCCGAAGAAGGCGTATGAGTGGATTCCAACGGAAAAAAGGAAGAAGGGAAGACCAAAACTGGCATTGAAGAAGGAATAATTAGAACAGTGAGAGAAAGGGGATTGGAAGCTGGGGCATGGGAGAATAAAGAAGAATAAAAAAAGGCTATAGTATCCTGAAAATGGGTATAGGAAGATGTCTTAGGACATTTTAAAACCTGATAATAAATAAATAAATAATAATATTTACATAGCTTTCTTGGATTTGAATTCATTACATGATTAAAACATTTTTATGCTACAGTACACAAAATCGAAACTAATGTACAGTAAAACCTCGATAAGACGCGCCTGGTTATTACGCTATCCCGTGTAATATGCTTTTTTTGTCCGGTCCCTGCACATTCATATATAACGCCTTTATAAAATACCCCGTTTGTTGCGCTCAAGTCCCGCATAATACGCTGTTTTTGTGGAATATTTTCGATGTAATTTTCAGCAATGTATTGTAACAGCAATGAAACATCTTGGTCATTGAGCTCACTGGTGCCATTAACCTGAAAAGTATTGGTATTCGGCCCTTTACCTGCGCATTTAAACTTTCATACTTCATACCTTAGTATACCCCATCCTCTTGTTACGCTTTCTTATTCGACTCCTTATCTGCGTGGTTAAAGCCTACATACAGTTACAATACCTCACCCTCTTGCTAACCCTCTCTCTCAAACAACATTCCTCACTTGGCCGTAATAAAATTCTGGAAATTTTTGCTGGGCAGGGAAGTTTGTTGTCCTTTAGAGTATTGAAGTGTCTGTGAATGTGATTACAATGAGTGTTAAACGAAAAGCGCTTTCTGTGTCGGAAAATTTGGAAATCTTACGAAAGTACGATGAGAACAGTACTCTTACTCAGAAACAACTCTCTGATGCATTAGGAATCCCATCATCGATATTAAGAACGATAATAAAAAATCGCGACTCAATCACTACAGTTGCGACGTCTTCGGGAATATATAATCGCAGGAACTGAAGTGTGGTAAACATGAGGACTTGGAGAACACGCACATGGCAAACAACTATAAATGGCTTTTTTTTCCCGAAAGAATTAAGTACAGTACATATTGTAAATGTCTTTGACATGCAGTACAGTAATTACATAATGGAGTAATGCTATATTACCTTTCATGAATCATGTATTTCAATAAAGAAAAATGCTAATAGATACTGTATGTAAGTCAAAATTAGTATACCCACCTAATACACAGTCCCGGTTAATACGCGGTTTACACCCGGTTCCTTGAACAGCGTCTTATCAGGGTTTCACTGTACTTAAATGCACTTCATAAGGTTATGTAAAGTCAATCAATTATCATATTTATTAAATTAAAACCTCTTACATAATACGCACACACATCAGGAAATACTTACCCATATGAGCCAAACGTGCTATTTGCATTATCTGCTCTGACTTTGAAATGGTCGAACACAAGTGTGACCTGTTCATTGGGTGTCGGCACAAAGAGGTATGTGCAGTTGGTTTCACTGGGGTAGTTGGAGGGATAACGTGGTGAATTAAATTCTCCTTTCTTTCTACTTCCACTCCGGTAAGTGAAATTGCAGGTGCCATCAGGTGCTGCAGTGCCAGGAATGCGATATTCTGGTACACACAAAGGAGACATGTTACAATGTGCTGCGTTGCATTGTGGGACAGGTCTGCAGAGGATTCCAAGTATCATCAACAGTTACTTATACATATCAAACTCCAGTTTTTATAAGAAATTATAACTATTTGATAATGACTGTCTGTTAAGAATAGTCAAAATAAATCCTCAGTATTCAAAATCTAACAGAATGTAAGTAATTGGTCAACTAGCGGACTTACTCGTGTTAATTAAGTAAGTTGGTGCGGCTTACAGCTGTTTCGGTGCTTCATCACACCATCCTCAGAGCCTACTAGATCTTGGCGCTATCTCAACTTCCCTGCCTGTTGTGTGGGTGCGTTCGTGTGGTGAAGAGTTGTGTCAAATAGTGTGTATATTCTGAAATTGATCTGTGTGTTGAGAATTTGATCAGGGTGTGTTTTAGTGTGTCTGTATACTCGTATTTAATATTGTTCTAGTGTGTTGAGTTTTTGGTTCTTGGGTTGTATGTGTAGGACTTCCATGTCCGCATTTATGTTATTGTATGTATGGTTAGCATTGGTTATGTGATCGGCGTATGTAGATGTATTGTGTCCTCTGGTTATTGCTTTAATGTGTTCTTTGTAGCGTGTTTGGAATGATCTGCATGTCTGATCAAATTCTCAATACACAGATCAATTTCAGTTCTTTGTAGCGTGTTTGGAATGATCTGCATGTCTGATCAAATTCTCAATACACAGATCAATTTCAGTACACACACACTATTTGACTCCATTTTTCAACAATCAAACGCACCCACACAACAGGCAGAGAAGTTCGAGATGACACCGAGATCTAGTAGGCTCTGAAGATGGTGTGATGAAGCACTGAAACAGCTGTAAGCCGCACAGACTTACATAATTAACACGAGTATGTCCGCTAGTTAATCAATTACTTATATTCAAGTGTTAAAAGTAGTGTACGCAAGATTCAAAATGGACTAACAGAATGCTCCAAATTGTCAAAATACACTTGAAATCAGTGGCGTAGCCAGGCTAATTATTTTGGGTGGGCCAGATATGCACAGTTTAGAAAGTACCTGAACCATCTCCTGACAATGCCGCTGCCATCAACTCTCATGAAACTCATTCTCGGAAGTGTTATTTAATAACATGCAAAATTATGATAAACAATCATGCAAGGCATATCTATACAAACGCTTCATAAGGTGAACTGGAGCTGTTGAGATTTCCTAGCAACGTATCTGTCGATCGCTGATGATGGATTCTTCAACAAATCCCAACTTTTCTCCCTCTCAATGGATAGAATTGCTAGATTACAAAGCCTTGTACTTGGCATGATTGTCGAATTTTTTCTTCGTTTCAGAGCTTTGAAAAGTTTTATATCATTGCCTTAATGAAGGACGAACATTCACTAATATCCATTTTTGGAGATTGAGGTGCTTCCGATAATGAATTTGCAAGAGCAAGAATACCGTCCAAACATGCCAAATAAAATACTTACTTACTGGCTTTTAAGGAACCCGGAGGTTCATTGCCTCCCTCACATAAGCCTGCCATTGGTCCCTACCCTGAGCCAGATTAATCCATTCTCTACCATCATATCCCACCTCCCTCAAATCCATTTTAATATTATCTTCCCATCTACGTCTCGGCCTCCCTAAAGGTCTTTTTCCCTCCGGTCTCCCAACTAACACTCTATATGCATTTCTGGATTCGCCCATATGTGCTACATGCCCTGCCCATCTAAAACGTCTGGATTTAATGTTCCTAATTATGTCAGGTGAAGAATACAATGCGTGCAGTTCTGTGTTGTGTAACTTTCTCCATTCTCCTGTAATGTCATCCCTCTTAGCCCCAAATTTTTCCTTAGCAACTTATTCTCAAACATCCTTAACCTATGTTCCTCTCTCAAAGTGAGAGTCCAAGTTTCACAACCATAAAGAACAATCGGTAATATAACTGTTTTATAAATTCTAACTTTCAGATTTTTTGACAGCAGACTGGATGATAAAAGCTTCTCAACCGAATAATAACACGCATTTCCCATATTTATTCTGTGTTTAATTTTCTCCTGGGTATCATTTATATTTGTTACTGTTGCTCCAAGATATTTGAACTTCTCCACCTCTTCAAAAGACCAAATAAAACAAGGTGTCAAATGTTTCTAGCTGATATAACAATTCAGTAGCCTCCACAGCTTCCTTCTTTTTTGTCGCTGCCCGACAATTTTTCAGGCCCACCACAGTTAAATTGGCTCTTGAAGAAATGAACGCATTTTTTACTTCTTACCTTAATGCTATCGACTGTAACTATTGCTCTGGATCCATGGTTTAGTTTTAATGTTGAGTATTTTCCATTAAAAAAGCGCAAAATTTCGTGTATTTTTTGGGTAGACCTGGGACCACCTGGCCCACCTGCTGGCTACGCCACTGCTTGAAATTTACTTCAATTACAGAAAAGATATTATTTTACACAAGCATGTCAATATCGATATCAAAGAAAGAGGAAAATCGTTATAAGAGATGCATTTTAACATCCTCTAATTCTATCTTTGAAAAATATTGGAGTGCAAGAGGTCATATGATTTTAATGTCAAATGCCTGGCATTAGAAAACAACAACAACAACATCCTCTAATTTTACAGGATCAAGAGATTTTTGTTACATTCCCTGGAGTTCAAAAATACTATTTTTTGTAGAATTCGAGTCTGACATTTCATGTGCAATAACACATATCCTGTTGTTCATCTATGTTAAATTCGAAGTAGAAGCCTTACATCTTATGTTTTACAAAACTAAAGAGATGGTTAGCCCGATTAAGACAAATCGCGACTCTAATAGGGTAGAGTAGAAGTTTCCATTCATTCTTCTATATTTTCTCCAAAAAGGGATGTGTGGTAAGAGACCATCAATTGTCACTTGGATAACACTACGAGTATGCAACAAATTTTAACTTTTTGTTTGTTCCTGGGTTTTAAATATAAAGTCCTAATTGATTATATCTGAAAAGTGTAGATAATTTTAATTATTCCCAACGAACTTTAGTTTTATGACCAGGTCATTGATTTTTTTAGATACGTTTATACCTACTTTTGGTTTAATTTCTTATAGGTCATATTTTTATTACATTTAAGACAGATCCAGTGCGAGGCATACTAGAACTAACTTCAAATCTGTTAATTAATATAAACTACCCAGTGTAGCCTATACATTTCTGCATATTTAAGACATCGCATCAGGAGGCTATTATATATGCATCCAAAAGGTGGATTTTGTTACATTTGTGGCCAATTTTAAAGTCGAATTAAGTAAATTTAAAAAATATCATTCTCCTGGTTACAAAACCAAAATTTGAGGTGAATGATACAAACCTTCTACACTTTTTAGGCATATGAAATGAAATGAAATGGAATAGCCCAATATGTCCCATGAAGGGCAAAGGCCTTCTACCCTTGGGTAGCTCAGTTTTCCTAACTTGGCGAGATACTCCATGTTAGGTTCAATGCTGTTCGTTAGGTATAATGTTGTTTGACACTACACTTTTCACTGCTCTCTTATTAAACTTCCCTCAAACAATGATGCTTGCATGTTGCTGTTCCAGTCGTTGCTCAGTTGTCTGCCTAGCGATCTAATCTAATCTAATCTAATCTAATCTAATCTAATCCACTCTTCTCTGTCCCTTGCTATCCGTGTCCATTGGTGCCCTGCGTGATCTTTGATGATGTCCTCCCATCTGCGTCTTGGTCTGCCTTGCGTCCTTTACCCAATCCATGTGTCCCAAACAGTACTTTTGTAGGTCCATCTGTTGTCTTGTAGTCTGGCAATGTGTCCTCCCCACTTCCATTTGCTTTGTGTGGCAGTTTGTGCGACGTCTGTTGTCTGTGCTAGTTGTTGGATTGTGGTGTTTGGTATCCTGTCTCGCAGCGATATTCCTAAGATTTTGCGCTGCATTTTACGTTGTCATATTTGAAGTTTGTTCTTTTGCTGTGATCTTAGCGACCATGTTTGACATCCGTATAATAGCACAGGATGTACACATGTTTGTAGGGTGTGAAATTTTATTTTCTGGCTTATCTTTCTGTCTAGGAGTATGAACTTGAGGCCCCAGAATGCTTTCCAGGCTAGGCAGATTCTCCATCTCAGCTCCTTTTCCATTTTGTCTTGAAATGAAATCAGTTGCCCCAGATATGTATATTCGTTCACATATGCTAGTGTCTCTCCATCTATTAGTATGGCTGTTTGTGGACCATTTGACATTAGTTTGGTTTTTGTTTTGTTTAGTGTGAGACCGGCTTTTTTGCTTTGTTCATGTAGTTGTTCGAGCATTGTTTGTAATTCTCCTGGAGTTTTACTGAATAGGATCACATCATCAGCGAATCGTAAGTTTGTTAGATAGTTTTTAGCATAAGCAGTTACGAAATGTCATTCATTATCCATGAACAAAAACTGTGTTACATAGTGTAATGATTTTCTTCATTCTTGGAAGTTTGCCACTCAGTATCTTCACTTAGCAAAATCGCACTGTCTGAAAAATATCCAGGATAGAAAGAAATAGTTTTCAAACACGCCAATTCATGGTCTCATGGCCACAGGATGCAGTATTGCATCCGAGTAATGATACAATGTATTACAGGAAACTCTATTTTATATTACCAGAACACACTAAAAGCAATTATCTTTTTAAACACAAGCCCTCTTTTGTTTTTACAACAATTACATGTAACTCTTATTTCATTCTACGATTTAACATTACATTATTATTTCCAACAAGTAATACGCTTATGATCTGTCTCAGATATACCAAGAATTTCAAATACAGTATTTAATGAAGGAATATTACACATGTAACGATATGAACTGGAACACAGCTAGTGATCTCATGCTAGCATCCAAGTTTTACTACATTAAGATCCCAAAAGTTAAATAAAATAATGTACGTAGCCTACAAGCTTGTTTCAGGAAATATTTTAATTCCCTTACAAGAAAACATCCAAGTTCTTACAATGTTTCACTTAAAACAAATGTAAATAATTTTGAAGGGCATACATAAACTTGTAAATATTGTTATTTGATGATTTTAATATGTACTATTCACTTTTTGGCAATTAAGCAATTATCTATCTTAATTTTCATTATTACTGAATGGTCGTGCTTTTCATTTTTAAGACTTCACACACTTTTAGGTGTTTTCTGCGAGCTTAGAAGTAATTTATGATCCTAATTAACTGAAATATCACACAAATTCTGTAGCCACAAGCAAGAGTGCAAGTCTGTGCATAAGTAAGCAAAGCACTTCACTGTTCAAATAATTAATGATAACATACCTGTTTCAAAGGTGTAATTTGCCTTGAAACCTCGTCCCTGAAGTTCCCCACTGCTGAACACCATGACAAGTCGAGGTCCATCTGACACCACTACAAATGGTTGTTTCTTTTCACCACACATTTCGTGGTCAAATTTATCGTAAGAGTCTGTTGTCTCCTGACCTTTTAGGTAGATTTTCAAATAACCATCTGGACAGCTGAAATATGAAAGAAGAATCAAGACTAAATATAAAACTTTTCAAAAGCTTTCGAAGTGTTAAAATTGAAGAGTCCACTGCAAGAATGATGGATGTCATTTGGAATACATTTTGCAGGAGAAGCAATTGAAAGTTTGAAATGCTTAGCGCTCAAAGCTTAACTGTGATTTTCCGATCATTACTGGACAATGATTAGCAGAGTTAATGCCATATGAAGACTCCACTGCAAGAATGATGGATGTCATTTGGAATACATTTTGCAGAAGAAGCAATTGAAAGTTTGAAATGCTTAGCGCTCAAGGCTTAACTGTGATTTTCCGATCAATACTGGACAATGACTATCAGTGTTAATGCCATGTAACTCTGTATGTACATTCTATATGTCTTAAGCTATGCATTGACAGTCTTGGTTCATTTTCGACAAGAAAGTGACATCCATCATTCTTGCAGTGGACTCTTCATATAACTCTCTATGTACATTCTATATGTCTTAAGCTATGCATTGACAGTCTTGGTTCATTTTCGACAAGAAAGTGACAGCCATAATTCTTGCAGTGGACTCTTCAATTGTTAAAGAGATCGTAATTTACAATGTAAGCAATTATTGCAACCTTTTTACACTGGAAAACGCCTTGTTTTGTTTATTTTAGAAAATGAAGCACTTTTTCATGTTTTTTTCAGTTCAAAATATTGTTATATATCCATACAAAACTAAAACAAAACTAACATAATTCAATTTAAATCCTGTCCAAATTCAACGTCGCAAATTTCTAGCGCAATAATTAACAATAGATCCCTATTAGAAACAACAACAACCAAATTTCTTGGCTTAAAAATCGATAATGTGTTAAATTGGAAAAATCATATTAAAGAAATTACCCCCAAACTAAATTCAGCTTGTTTTGCTATTAGATCTATGCAAAAGATAGTAAATATCAATACCTTAAAAACAATATACTTTGCATACTTCCACTCGGTAATGAGTTTTGGAATAATATTCTGGGGAAATTCCACAGATAGTAACAATATATTTCTATTACAAAAAAGAGTAATTAGAATAATAGTAGGTGCCAAATCTAGGGAATCGTGTAGGACTATTTTCAAAAAACTACAAATAATGCCCATGGCTTGTCAGTATATCTTTTTATTAATAGTCTTCCTCGTATGTAATCGTGAAAACTTTGTAACTAATTCAACAGTTCATAGCATAAATACACGTCAAAAATGATTCTCATACTCCATCGGCAAGTCTATCATGCTATCAAAAAGGAGTGCGTTATATGGCAGTAAAAATTTTTAATAGCCTCCCTATCGATATAAAAAATGAAACTCAAAACATAAAATTATTTAGGGCCAAATTAAAGAAGTACCTAATTTCTCACGCCTTCTATTCTGTAGGTGAATTCATGACATTCAATAACACTTCATGAAATTGATACTAAAACTATGTGTTGTACTAGTAGACTATATTGTAAATCTCGTCTGTATATATTTCATCTAGACTGTGACTATAAATTAAGATTTTATAATAGTATTAAGTTTTTTGACTTGTTCCATATTCTAGCTGTAAGCATGTATGAATACCATGGAATGTTAATAAATACAATACAATACAATAGCTAAGAAGTGATACTTCATATCTGCAAAAATGGTCATTTAGTTTAACTACATTATTATTTAGATTAACTACATTATTATGATGTTCACAAAATTGGAAAGTTAACAAATATTTTGTCCTTGAGTAAATGATCTTACAAAGCAGAAACATATATAAAAGTTTGTCTATTTTGAGAAAAACTAAAACAATTTTTTATTCACCTCCAAATTTACAGGTAGGAGGTATCACTTCTTAGCCATCGACTAAAGAAAGCAAAGAAAAATAAATAGAAAACATTTTCAAATAACATTCTAGCAAGAATTATTTTTTTTCTCTCGTAAAATTCACAATTTGCATGTTAAAACCTTTTTGCTCACAGGTATTGATATAATAATAACAATTTTCTGCTTTATTAATTTACATAAAAGTTCACAACTAGAAATAATAGCAAAATTAATTAAACAAAACACAACAGCTACATGTTGCAGGCTCGTCTTTACTTACTCAGTTCCTTCCTTTTGATTTCCTTTTGAAATATCTAATAGTCCAAACACAAGGCGCACACGCTCTAGATGCTGGGAGTCTTGCATGCCGTATACAAAATATCGACACACAATCTTCGGTATATATGGAAATGGCCAATTAGGACTATACACTGTACCACTTGATTCTTTTTTACTTAGGATCTTCTGATCACATTCAGAACCACGGATATGCTCTCCATCATTCTTCACAATAAAATCTGTTAACGAAAAAAAATTTCCTTATGAAAGAACCTGAATTATCAACATATTATGTACTCATCCTGTATTCTAACAGTGCACATTTCATTTATATTTTCATCACAATGTGTAGATTATATTCGAAATGGGAAGAAATCATTGGTTGATTATTCAAAAAAGGTTTGGATTGGACATTTCCATTGCTGGTGAATGTAAAATCTCCAAAAAGTAGGACACAACCTCAAAAAAAAAAAAAAAAATGGACAAAAAGTCCATAGCATCGTAATACATAAGACATGTACTGTATAAAATTATTCTAAAGTAAGATCCCAGTTTGAAATTACTGTATCTTCTGTGCATATTAACAGTTTGGTTCTATATAGATAACATTATGCTTTAGAGAGATTGTTTTTTTTTTTTTTTTTTTTTCGACATGCATTTCGTTGGTATGGTTACTGTGTCACGCTTGTATAAACTATTAATTTTGTGGCTAAATAATAATAAATTTAGCTTCCCTTATAAAAGGGTTGCCAGATTTGACAAAGCGTATTACATATACACCTAAAAGGTAAAATGATGAACATTTGAAATGGTTAGGGAATCGAATATACAAAATGTGCCCAATGTGCCCATTTACAGTTAAGAAAGGGGAAAAAAAAATATCATGATAGGTTAGAATGATTTGAATGCCATATACCGCGAGAAAAATAATAGTACGAATTTATTGGCATTGATATCTAAACCAATCAACAGCCATCGGTTAAGATAACTTGAAATTTCCAATATCACTCCCATACAAATGATTTCTCAATATCTGAACCGATCCTTTGAGGGCACTAATGGCTATTTCCTTCACAATGCTGTGTGTTAGCCCCAGGTTTTTACATTTGTTGGCAAAGAAGGAGGGTATGGTACCTCGTGCTCGCACCATCAGACCTATTACATCAATGTGGGACAGGCTATATTTATCTTTATAGAACGGGATTGTTGGTTCATAGATCCGTTTCTTTTCACTGTCTACCTCATGCGGTTGATCTGCATGTGTCTCAAATCTGATGGTGGGATCGAGAATGTATGCCGAGTTGTTCTTAATGGCAATGATATCAATTCGCCGAACACTTCCTTGTGTGGCTAGTCCCTGCACCTCTTGATGGACTGTAAACCCTACCTCCTTCAGTGCCTCGGCCAGCATAGAATGGACAGCATGGTTACGAATGTTGCGAAGGGCCTCACTATAGGGGCAGAAGCCAAGGATATGGGTAAGAGTTTCAATCTCGCCGAGACAGCGCCTACAGAGGGTACCATCCCGACTTCTACCCGGTACAGCTCGGACCGGAGCGACATAGCCTACCATTTTAAGGGCATCTATCCATTCCGAGAGGGTTAGACCTTTGTGATTTCTTATCCAGCTGTTTGCTGGGGGGAACTCTTTGTTAAGAATCACTCCTTTACCCTTTTGTTACAATGTAGGGGACACCGGGGCGGGACGGGGTACCTAATGATTGAAGTAAAGTTTGGAGGTGCAAATGATAAGATAGGAATACGAAACATGAGGTATGTTTTATTTAAACATTTTATCACAAATAGAACGCACAAAAGAAGCAATATTTCACAGTTCTCATTAATGAAATATGAAAAAAAGAAAAAGGTGCGTCTTATCCCGTTCCGCCTTGTGTACGGGGCGGAATCGGATGCTCTCAATTCTTCTTTAATTTACACTTTGCAAGTCTCACAAATCAGAACGAAATCATCGTCATCACACGAGTTATGAGCCCATTGCTTGCACTTTACACATGACACCCACCCTTCATTTAACATGGAACAAAGCTCATTGCAGTAGAAACATTCTGTGTCTTCAACTTTTTCTTCTGCAGTTTTCCTTACCTTCTTCGGTTTAGGCCTCGATTGTTTTTCTGAGTTTCCTATCTTTTCTTGGTCTAACAGTTTCCTTTTCACTTTAGTCTGTTTCATTTCTTTGGTTTTTTGTGCTTCTTGCAGTTGTGCTTTGTAGGGGCTGGAAGTGAGAATTGCTGTTTTCCCTCTTTTTCTTGCTACCCTCCTCTGACCAATTTTCACTTTTGGGACCGGCATAACATTTTCTGGGGAAAGGAAAGGGAAACAGGAATTAAGTGAATTAGGCCTATGTGTGGGGGTATCTGGCATCCCGGAACACAGAGATTCCGGTTCATCCACCGAAGTCGTCAATTCAACAGGCCAAACTGAGGAGGGAACGATTGGGATATCGTTTGCTCTTTCGGTTTCCAGAATTTCTTGATTCATAGCAGGTAAAACTCTGTCAGCAATCTGAATATCAGTTGTTGCTGCAGGTAGAAAATCATCATAGGAGAAGACATATATGTTTGTTGGCCAGATGTCTGTCTTTTCGAACCCTTTTAGCGCAGTTCTCATGTTCGCAGCGTTTATGAAAGCCTGTCCGAAAAGAGTTGAAACTTGCCATAAGGTGACTACTTTTCCTGGGTTCTATCTTAACCATCTTCTCACCTCATCCTCGTAATATAAGCTCAAAGGTCTCATAAATGCCACGTCCAGTGGCTGGAGCCGATGGGAGCAATGGGGAGGGAGAAACAGTAAAATAACACAGTTGTTGCGAGCTAGATCAATAACATCAAAGCTCTTTGTGTGTGAAGCATGACCGTCTAGAAGAAGAAGCACAGGTCTTTCCTTTTTGGCGTTAGAAAATGCAATGAATTTCTTCAGCCACTTCAGAAATAGATCGGCTGTCATCCATCCAGAATCATTAACTTCGGCCCAGCCTCCTGAAGGTAAACCAAATTCAAATTCCTGTTGTTTCCGTTTCCTAGGATAGATTAACATGGGAGGCATAAAATTTCCAGCCGCCGAACAACAAATTTCAAGTCACTGTGTTGCCACGTTCTACTGATGTTAACACACCAACCTGACGCTGCCCCTTTGTTGCGATAATTTTAGAATGCTGTTTAGGTACCACGGTCATGCCAGTTTCATCACAGTTATAGATTTGTGCCCCTGTAAATTTATTTTCATCAATGACATGTGTCAACAACGCAAAAAATTGAGACACTGCAATCTTGTTGAAGCCCATTGCTCGCGCTCCCGATGTGCCTTCTGGTTTTCTCATGCTTAAATCAGGGTGACGAGCCATGAATCCTAGACCCCAATCTTCTCCTGCCATTCCCGTATTCTTATTGAAAGGATGCTTGCAACCGTTTCTCTCTGCCAGATGGTATGCCAACATACAGAATTCTTTCATTGTTATACCAAAAAGTCTTTTTTGCATATCCTTTAGATATTGTGCAAGTCCAAGTTCTTGCTCTGTATTGAACACACACTGAAATTTTCCTAATGTTTTATCAACTGTCGCCATTGGATTTTCCTTTTTCTTTTTCACATAACGTTCCAGAGTTGTTGAAGACACGTTGAACTGTTCTGATGCTTTTTTGTATCCCATTTTCCCACTAATTACAGAATCAACGGCTTCTTCCATGCCTTCTGCGGACCATTGTTGTCTTTCTGTCTTTTTTAAATAAGTCCGTACCATCTGCACACAGAAGAAACAATATGCAACACGTTAAAGTAGGAAAGAATAAATGAGATAAGCAAAGATTGACCTGAACCCCGTTCCGCCCCAAGAACACTTATTGAAAGAATATCACATCGTTATCACGTATCATACGCTTTTCTCTATTGTAATGTGAAAATAATGTAGTTGAAAGCATGCTGAATTTAATAGAAAGAGCGGTTAATTCTGAAAAATACAGCTCAACTTAGCTTACCTTGGCTAAACACTTGCGAAATGTTACAGCAGCACTCAAATTTCCGCAACTCTACTGAGATCTCAAACCAAACAACTTACAGTAACATTCCAACCTCATTGAACAAAGCACAGCAGCCTACTGAAGGACACTAGAATGTTACAGGTGATTGCCGCGCCTTTGGTGGGAAATAGACCCACTATCTTGTTCTACCCCGGTATCCCGTCCCGCCCCGGTGTCCCCTACACCAATTTTCAAATTCTTTTACAATGGTTTTGCCTTTACAAGTTCCTATTGGCCTCGTGCAATGCTATTACGAATGCAATAGACAATATCCCAATGCACTGAGAAGATTTGAACATTATATGGATTGAGGAGTCTGGCGCAGTTACTGACAAAAAGCAATCGGGTAAACAGAAATTAGGGTATTTCTTAGTACCAGTAGATCTAACAATTGATACCGGGTGATACTGAAAACATTCCTAAGACTGCACTTAGTATTGCCGTTTATAACATAGAAGAACGGCTATTTCTTAATAAACAACACGGTGATGGTCATATTGAACTTTTTTTTATTTCTTGTTTCTTTGTGTTATAATAAATTCCCATTACTTTACGGACAAATCGGTATTTTTATTTTTGTAGAATCTAAAAATCTGCCAAAATTACAGCCATTTGAAACTGGGAACTTACTTTAGAATACATTATACCATTTGCAGTATATTTTGAAATTCTGGCTAAGAATGAAAAATGAATATCCAGATTTACATGAAATAGCAATCAGATTCCTTGTTTGTTTCTCCACCACATATCTTTGTGAAGTTGCATTTTTCGCCATGACTGTGCTTAAAACGAAACAGAGGAACCACTTGCTGCAACTTTATGACTGTCTCCGTTTAGCTATTGGTTCAATCCGTCCCAGAATTGAGAAGCTAACGGACAGAAGACAGCAACAAAAGTCTCACCAGCCTCGTTAAAAACTTAAAAATTTTGAAGTGTAATAAAAAATAAAATAAGTTAAGCATCGTGGTTAACTTTTTCAATAACTCATACTTATTGGTGTGTTAATGTGCTGCAATTTTAAATTCATAATATTAATTAGTGTTGAAAAAGTGTTAAAGTTGAGAGATTCATGGACTTTTATGCATAAAATTACATACACTGCACATAAAAATATTTGGGGTTTGAAAAGACAGCTTCATAATCTATAACTCTTTCTCATGTCAACATCAACACAATAGCTGTAATTTGTTTTGTCCACATATTATGTACTAAGAAAAAGTACCAGTTATGAATTAAAACACGTTCATTTCACTAGGTAATAACACACAAGTTTCAGTATTTGGTCGCTCCAGAATGACAGGCACCTATGACTAGATTCTATGTTCATAGTTTTTTGTGTGCACAGTGAAGCTTGTTGAACAACAAAACAGCTGATGCAAATGCTCCTCACACTTGAAGCTTCAAGATCTGGTGGAGATTTCAGAAAAATAGCCAAAAATAGGCGCCCAACCTCAAAATACTGACTGAAAAATTCCTAACATCTGCATTATTTGGCACCATTGACCTGACATGTCTCGTGTAACACAAAATTAGATAGATCTATTGGATGAACAAATAATATTGTGTAAACCAGTTCAAAAGTTTTGCTTTTGGCATTGTCAGGCACTAGCAAGAAAGCAATATTGAAAACAAACTGTCTTCTTATAAATGCAGTTTACTGTAACTTATTTTGCGCAAAAGCAACATCATAAACTTTTCGGAAGAGTAATTAAAATTTCCTTTTTAAATAAATCATTCTAGTAGGGTAATTAGGAAGATAAAAAATTGAGGTACCTAGATTATTTAACATTATAACATTATCAAAATCATAATCTTAACATTTCAGTTCACAGATCAATGTTTTCCATTTTTTCTTGTCTTTTCTTTTCTAATTTGATTTGAAGGTCTTTCTGAAAATGAGTCCCAGACACACTGCAGTTATAGCCAGGCAACATTCAAAACACAGAGCTTCTATTCTCGAGTAACGCATAATGTCATTGTTCCATGTCCACCAGCTGATAACAAGAGGCGTAATAGAGAGGCCTAGGTCATTTTACACTTTAAGATTGACCTGAAATACGGAATATAACAATGCTATATTACACTGTCTAGCAGTGGCGTACGCAGAATTTTGTCAATGGGTGGGGGGGGGGGGGAGGTGTCATTATTAAAATTGTTTACACTGTCGGTATTTTAAATTTTGTGTATTATTATTATTATTATTATTATTATTATTATTATTATTATTATTATTATTATTGTTGTTATTAGCAAGTAAAGTTCGGAAGTAAATCCCGAAAAGACAAAGTATATGATTATGTCTCGTGACGGGAATATTGTACGAAATGGAAATATAAGAATTGGAAATTTATCTTTTGAAGAGGTGGAGAAGTTCAAATATCTGGGAGCAACAGTAACAAATATAAATGATACTCGGGAGGAAATTAAACGCAGAATAAATATGGGAAATTCCTGTTATTATTCGGTTGAGAAACTTTTATCATCCAGTCTGCTGTCAAAAAATCTGAAAGTTAGAATTTATAAAACAGTTATATTACCGGTTGTTCTGTATGGTTGTGAAACTTGGACTCTCACTTTGAGAGAGGAACAGAGATTAAGGGTGTTTGAGAATAAGGTGCTTAGGAAAATATTTGGGGCTAAGAGGGATGAAGTTACAGGAGAATGGAGAAAGTTACACAACACAGAACTGCACGCATTGTATTCTTCACCTGACATAATTAGGAACATTAAATCCAGACGTTTGAGATGGGCAGGGCATGTAGCACGTATGGGCGAATCCAGAAATGCATAACGAGTGTTAGTTGGGAGGCCAGAGGGAAAAAGACCTTTAGGGAGGCCGAGACGTAGATGGGAAGATAATATTAAAATGGATTTGAGGGAGGTGGGATATGATGGTAGAGAATGGATTAATCTTGCTCAGGATAGGGACCAATGGCGGGCTTATGTGAGGGCGGCAATGAACCTCCGGGTTCCTTAAAAGCCAGTAAGTAAGTAAGTAATTATTATTATCATTACTATTATTATTATTATTATCATTACTATTATTACTATTATTATTATTATTACTATTATTATCATCATCATTATTATTATCATTATTATTATTATTATTATTATTATTATTATTATTATTATTATTATTATTAAAAATATTAACTGTCAATTGCACAAAACATTAAACGAACATTTCACAATAAAGTCAGAGCTCAAACTAAGGAAGGGTGAATACCACTCTTAAGATGAGTTTAAATTCGACAATGTACAATATTTAGCATCTCCATTGCAGAACTGTCAAACAGCCTTTTCAATATGTTTCACAAGTTAAATTTCATATTGTTTCAGCTTCATTTTATTACAAGGTCGGTACTAGACGGTAGGTCTCTCTATAATAAAGACAGCATTGTTATAATTCGAACGTGCCGCAGCACCAAGCACAGGGATTATAGTGAAGGAGGAGAAGAACTACGCCTTATGTCGATGTAGATTTTGTTACTCTAAGAGTGAAACATTACAGAAGGCAAAACGATTAAAGATAAAAAAAAATACTCAAATTTAATGTCATTTTTCCAAAAAATTCAAGGGGGGGGGGGGATTCAAACCCTATAACTCCCATTGCGTATGCCCCTGCTATATAGAGTAAATTGTACTTCGTACTTAACAGGAACAGATCCGTATTATTCAAGAGATACGAGCCAAATGACTTAATCCCACTCTAATATGACAAGTAGGAGCACTTGGTTTCTGTGCACTTTCAAACGTTTGTTGCCGGGCTATAATTTTATTGGTTTATCCCCATTCTCAAATTTTGTAGTTTTCATTCCACTTTGTCCATCAGAGATCTATGATTCTAACGAGAGATCTGTTATTGAGGCAAGGAAATAATTGGGTGAGAAAATATCCATTGATATTGTAAATATACCAACTGAAAAACTCCTTCGCTTCCCTTCCAATAGAAGCAAAGTATTGTTAAATTCAATGACAAGTAATAAGGCAAATTCCTGAGTTAAATGGTCCACGCTATATACATGTAAGAAACATACCCAATTTGACAAAACTTTCACTGAATTCAAATATTCCTTTAAAGCCACGGTTTTGTGTATTGGCAGTTCTTTGAAGTGTGACAAAGGTCACTAGTAGCGAAGATTCTGATGAGTACAGCACCAGGTTGCGTTGTTGGCCACAATAGGTACCAATCACCGCTGATTCATTATCTCCTCCATCATACACTTTCACATAGTCAAAAGGACAGCTGCAACAGAACAGTCAATTTACTGGCAAAGTTTTCATTATAATCGTGATATAAGTAAAGATTACAAATAAACGTTGCTAACAAATAAAAATCACATGTACATTCATTTGTCCTACACTGTTCTGAACAAATATGAATTCAGTGGACAGTTTAACTAGAAATATATTTTGCTTCGAGATGTTTAGAACAAAAATTGGAAATAAAATGATTACCAGGCCTACTCCAATAAAAATATAATGCAGAAATTATATCTACAGTCATCTTTCATACAATGTTCTAAACTAAAATGAATTCAATGGACAGTTTTACTGAAAGCATATTTTACTTCAGAAACTCTAGAATAAGAATTGCAAGTAAAATGATTAGGCTACCTAGGCCTACTCCAATAAAAATATAATGCAAAAAACAAAAGAAAGAAACAAAAAGATACGATGATAGCTACTATAGGTGTATTATTTTGAGGTTAAGAACGCTCTATTTCCTTGAATTTGTATCCTCCTTGGTACCGATAACAGTGAATTACGGGATACAATTAAAGAGGAAGTGAAAAATCTTGGACATGTTCATGTGTTAATAAATGTAGCAGAAATATTAAACATATTAATGTTTTTGATCTAATGTCCTCAGTCAGGGTGACAAGATGCGAAAATGTCATTGGAGGACAAAATGATGAAAAATGGAGGACAATGGGCAGGCCAATTCCAAGGTGTCCTCATGTAACGACAATGTTTTGTACGCTTAAAATGTTACTTTGATGTCTATTATTACTTGCTTGCTGTTCATATGATAATAATACTAATTTGAACGTAAATAAAAAAAAATAATATCAAATATTGTCCTGGTTATGAGTATTACATGTGATAAATTTAGTTTAGGGAATTACAAACAGAAATAAAAATGAAACTCTTTTTTGGCATTGTTACTTCAACCCATATAAATAAAAAGAATTATTTTTTTTTTCGTAAAGAACAAGAAATAATACGTGTTACGAAGAATTAAATTTTCAATAGCTACCGGAATAGATTTTAAAATTTCGAACAGTTTGGCATATTTTTAAATGCCTGAGGGACAAGTGCTCTGAAAGCCAGATGCCTGGTCACCTTGCCCTCTGAAGTGTGAATATTTTAATATTATAATGTCATTAATGAAAAGTAAAATACAATCAATCAACAAGTCCAAAAGAATGGGCAAGTAGGCTACCTCCTAGAGACATGGTATAAATGAAACCTCTGCAAATCTTGGTGTTTTCTTAATATTTACGGACTTTGTTACTAATATTAACAGTGTAGTAACTATATGGAATAAAATAGATTTTTAGGAAACCCTTAAAACAATAAAACTAATCATTGCACTACCTACATGCTAGATGTATTGTAGTACAGATTTTATTTATGCCTCATCATAGCTCATCTCTCCTTCATATATGGCATTACGAATGGAAATTGTCAATAAGCTTTACCTATCCTCCATTCCCTAGATCAGGAGTTCTCAAACTTTTTGAGACTACGTCTCCCTTCACATGTCACATTTTCCTTATGACGCCCCACCCCTGTATTTAAAAAAAAACGAAATTCGATTTGGTGATATTTTTTTAAAGAAAATTGTATTTTACACTAGTACCTTGTATTCTTTTAAATTTAAGATACAACATTAGACTAAAATAAATATGTACACGTACTGAAAATTTACATGTTGCACTTTCTTATGCATTATACTCGTAGATTTTAGTTTCCTCATATAGTCACGAAATCCCTGATAAAGACTGCTGACACACCGGGAGTCGTGACGCACAGTTTGAGAACCCCTGCCCTAGGTTTTTGGAATTTATTCCATCTAATATTAGGAGAAAACTTCCTTTATCCATTTATCTGTTGAAGCAGAGGAGAACTGCATATCTTAGCAGTACATTACAAGATAATTTCGCTGTAACTTACTTTAGTAAGAGATCGTAAACATACAATTTGCAAACATATGAAATAACAAAAACAATGAATGTTATTAACAGGGCTGGGATTTCTACGACAAAAAAAACTCTGGAAATATGCATGTGTGTATTCCCTGAAAAAAAAAAAAAAACCTTCGAAATATGACGCAAAACAAATTAAATATTCTCCAAAAATTACTTAGAAAACTATTATTTTTGGCCATCTTAAAATATTTTGCCATTATTGGCACAAAACATGTGAATAATACTTGGAGAACTGCAAAAAGTATTGTAATAAGACTAAAAATATGCTTTTCTATCAATTATTTCTTCAAACAAGACTTAATGAAAAAATATGGTAAAATATGCATTTATATGACTAATAAAAGCTATGTCTCATATTCAGAAAAGCTAGAAATGTGTTTAATTTAGTAACTTAATTTACAATTCATGTTTAAAAATGAATTCGTTTTTAATTTTGACAGGACAATTAATGTTGATATAGATAATATAGTCACAGTGTCATACTTTATTCTAGTCAAGGCAGTTTTAAATGTAAGCTTGTATTGTAATTGATTTTAGATGATACTCATATTTGTACCTGAAGATGCCCCATTAGGGGCAAAAACGTTTGTATCAAGATTACATAGGATGTAACACATCAATATTTTTTCTCATATGTTTTTCTTTCATATGTAATGCAATATTGATCAATCATATTTTGATATTTGTTATTAGTAACTTAAGTTTGTAAAAATAAACCAGAATAAAAATATGACATCATAGAAATTCGAGCCCTAAAGTTATTAATTATTATATCATAATATGCAGTTCGTGCAATATCACCTTTCAGAGAAACATGCTCACACTTAAAAGATAGAAAAGAAAAACTTCGTGAATACCATTGGATAAACCAAGAAATAGGAGTAGCAAAAATGGCTGTCTATGACCTTCACTTGTTTTACAAACCTGTGTGCTCATTAATGTTAGAGATCAATCAGACATCCTGCATTCAAGGGAAATGTCCATGTACGGTATCTTCCAATTTATTCACAGGATGCCATGTCCCATGTTTGAAACTTGATGCTCAGTGATTTAAATTGTCATAAACTGGATATTGGTAGGAAATGAGCACGAATATTGCCAAATTAGCAAGTTATTTATACCAACTTTAAAAGCATCTATAAAATATGTTTTTTTAATTACTTCGAAATGGGCAGACCAACTGTTTACTTGATTTAAATTAAGGCAGGGTTTTTAATTTTAATATTTTCTTTACTGTCTTGCAGAAAAACTTTTTCAGTCATCTTAAAATGAATAAGAAGATGTAGAAAAAGATGTGCAGCAACGACAAATCTAGGCCTGTATGTTACATTTGGTTCAGCAAATGAATGAATAAAATACAAATAAATGTAGAAAACGAAAATTCGTTTATTAAAAATTGACTGAAAATAATATTCAATCAATTACCTACTTAAATTTTGTTATTTACACATCAAGGAATGTTTATATGTTTCTGTCCCTTATTATGTTATGGTGTAAGCAGTGGCGGTTCCTCGGGGGAGGGAAGGGAGGAACGTCCTCCTCACATTTTTTTCTTTTGAAAGTAAATACCAAATAAAATATGTGCCTTGAAATTCGAGGAAGATTCGATAATTTTTAAGTTCACAGCTATAAGAAAAACTCGGTTGATCGAGTTTTAAACGACGCGTGCTCATGTGCTATAGAAAACTGTGAGAAAGATGCGAGATTGTCTGTGTAGAGGAAAGGCACTCCATTCCTCCTCTACTGCAGTTAACACACATAGACACTAGCGGCCAGAGAAAGAAGCAGAATTTTAAAGCAAGTAAATTAATGGAGAGGGAGGAGATCCTCCTCTGAATCAGTCATGGGAGGGAAATAGAAACCGACTGGTCGTGCAGCAAGCTCGCTACCGCTGCCACCTAACGATGTTGCATTCAACCGGACTGTAACACATCTAGGAGGAGACACAACAAAAACAGTTTTAACGCAACGCTATGAAAGACACCATGTAAATTTTTTTTAATTATAAATCAAAAATATTATTCATTGCACTTTATATAGGCTACTATTCATGGTTTGAAACTTTCAAGGATATTTGAAAGTTAAAGTCGGGTTTATGTAAAACAAAGAGGAAGTAGTTGGCCCCTGAAATTCACTTCTATTCATTGTTTACTAGACAGGGCAACAGCCAAGTTGTCAGTTTTGTACAAATATATTTGAAACTGAAAGTAGGTACTCCAAACTACATCATTTTTAACATGAAAAATTAATCAGCCACCGGCAACTTTGAACAATAATGGTAATATGACTTTACAAGAACTGACATTCTTCAAAAGTATGTGATACTGAACTTGTAAAATGTACATGTGGCAACACAGACCACGTGGGTGGGTGCAGTGTTCTCGCTTTCCTCAGATTATTTCCCATTCCCATTCCCATTCCCGTAAAACGGTTCCGGTTACGAGTTAGTAGCTGGTCTCTTCCAACACGTGTGATGCTGTAGTGTGCTCGAAAAATGCTACGAGGTTGTGAATTTCCTTGTAATTGTTAATTTGCGCAATTATTCAACAATGAATGGAAGTGAAATCATAATATATTTTGGACAATTTAGGAAACTCCGTTTACAAGAACAGATTATTGCTATACAGAAGGGAAGGCCAACTCCAACACTACCTGGTCTTACATGTATGCATGTAGGCTAATTTGTAGCATGTATTATTCAAGAAGGTGTCATTTAGTGCTGTTAATTTCTTTCCTCCTCTTAAGAAATATGCAGGAGCCGCCATTGGGTGTAAGGTAATTGGCAACCTATGACTGGGTCAACTTTCGGCATGCAGTCTTACTGTAATAAATTACACATCAGTGTTATTTTACGAGTCTAAAAAACAAAAAAAATCAAATATTACTCTGAAGTAGCAACAATATTCTGTTCAAAGTTTAATACATACTGAGGCCCTCCGAAGAAGAGGTCAAAGTCTCTGAATTCTATCCGAATTCTCTGGCCTGTAAGGCCCAGGAACAGGTAACTACAGCTCAGATCCTTTGGATATGCGCCTGGGTATGTTGGCGAGAGAATCATACCCTGCTTCTTGCTGGCTGCATGGACTGTGAAACTGCAGGGTGTGTTCGGCACTGGGGTTCCAATCTCATAACTCGCTGTAACAAGATTTAAAATTATACACACATTAACTACAAAACTGAATAAAATACAGCTACTTAACTACAGGGTGATCCGTTTGGGTATGGATAAAATAAAAACACCATAAAACATTTACTACTGAACTCTATTTGTTGAAACTTTGTGCATACAACACTGAATGATGAGAGATTCCTCAGAGCTCAACATGACCCCCATTGCGCACCCTGCACAACTCATAATGGTGAAGCAATTCAGCCCATGTCCGTCGTAACCTAAAAGGGGTGATTTGTTGAAAAGCTTGAGTAATTTTTACTCTCAGATCATCAATTTTTTTACATTTTAGTCGGTTATTTTACGACGCTTTGTCAACATTTAAGGTTATTTAACGTCTGAATGAGATGAAGGTGATAATGCCGGTGAAACGAGTCCGGGGTCCAGCACCGAAAGTTACCCAGCATTTGCTCATATTGGGTTAAGGGAAAACCCCAGAAAAAACCTCAACCAAGTAACTTGCCCCAACCGGGAATCGAACCCGGGCCATCTGGTTTCGCGGCTAGACATGCTAACCGTTACTCCACAGGTGTGGACCTCAGATCATCAATGTTCCTGGGTTTGTGTGATTAGACAATGTCTTTAACAAAACCCCACACGAAGAAGTCAGGAGGAGTTAGATCTGGGGAGTTTGGGGACCAAGCCAAGAGATAGCTGCTTCTCGTACTGGGATTCGTCTGCGACCTCCTGCATGTTTTTTTAACACAGAACCTGTTTTTACAAATGTTCGATACCGCAACATTATAGAATCGTATTTAGGTACATTATGCACACCATACTCACGTCGAAATTCCCTCTGAACTCTTTTAAAACACTCAAATTTAGCATACCAAAGAATACATTGTGCCCACTGTTGATTTGTACAGTAGTGGCCATTTTAATCATCTATGATTTTCATTTGTCTTTTCGGATTATGCATTGTTGACTGTCATATATGAAAACTTCCATCTTTTAATCATAATAGCTTTATAATAATAAATTAATATTATCCATACCCAAACGGATCAGACTGTATAGTCAAAATGTGTGGATAGAAAACGTCGATAACCAACATGAAGTTCCTTCTTAGAAAATGAAGAAAACAAACTCCTTTTAACAATATAAAAGAATGACTGAAGTTATAGATAAGAAAGTATGTTAATTGTATAAATCTTCTATTTGAAGATAACATTAAATATCTATCACGAAACTGCTCGAACTTGTGTGTATATTTGAGATATATAGTTTTTCAATTCATGTCTTATGAGAATTATATTTGAATGGTTCAGAGCCATAGTGGGCCAAGCGCCATTTATTAAAAACGAAGAAAGCAAGGGTTAAAGTTAAGTGAATACCATAGTTTGACATATCATTTAGTTTTAATGTGTATACGTTATATTACTTGTCCCGCACCGTGGCATCGTGGTCTAAGGCATCCTGTCTAGGGCTCGCCCTATGGAATGCGCACTGGTTCAAGTCCTCATGGGGGAAGAAATTTTCTCATGAAATTTCGGCCAGTGTATGGGACCGATGCCCACCCAGCATCGTGATGCACTTGGGGAGCTATGATAGGTAGTGAAATCCGGTTGCAAATTCCAGCTATAACGGATGGGAGGATCATCGTGCTAACCACACGATACCTCCATTCTGGTTGGATGATCGTCCACCTCTGCTTCGGCATGTGGGCGTGGGGCCAGCAGCTGGCCGGTCGGTCTAGGCCTTCACGGGCTGTAGCACCACGGATTATTATTATTATTATTATTATTATTATTATTATTATTATTATTATTACTTTATATTACTTGCTATATGTTTCCATTGAATTATGGTAATAACTTCATTTTAACCATTGTTTTCTACGGTTTTAGTAAATGGCACTTGGCCCACTATTGTTCTGAACCCTTCATTTATAACTACAATCAAACCTCTATACAATGAAGATCGATACACTGGTAACGATAAACCCACATTAAACGATATTTTTCTATGATCCTGGTAAATTTCCTATATAAATAATGTTAAATATACCACACTATAGCGATGAAACAATTTTTAGAAACACCCTGTTACAACGATATATATTTTTAACTTCAAGATTTTTCGTAAATCGGCACCTTAATCTTGCAGACAGTAGCAGGTAAAAGGTTCTTGACCCGAGAGTGCAAATTTCTACTAAGGGATAGACATGTAACCAGTTTTCCTAGTTATTTTCCAGTGTACAGGTGACGAGGTGGGAGTAAGTAGATGTGCGATGGCTTCTGCTAAACAGAAATCAATAAGTTTGGAAACTAAAATGGCTGCATTTAAAGATTTGGATGAAGAAATGAAACAGACAAAAAAAAAAATATGAATTTTCACAATCTACATTGACTACTGTCATCCTCTGAGGAATTTAGTGCTGAGAGGAATGCGGTTCCGACTAGTGTAGCGCGGTACTGGAGTGGGAGGGGACAGTGACAGCAGCAGTCTGGAAGGAAGTACAGTCATACTGAAAACATTCGCCCAGTTTACGAGAGTAGTATGCCTATTAGTTTTCTAACGAATTTTTGGCGAAATATACAACTGTTCGTACTTACATGTTCAGAGAAGGAAAGTATTGTAGAAAATTTTATTTATTTATTTATTTATTTAATTTATTTATTATTTATTTATTTACTTATTTATTTATTTATTCTGGTGAAGTTAAAGCCATCACACCTCCAGAAATACAAGTACAATAAAATAAATAAAAAGAAAAATCATAATAAAACTACATAATATAAATGAAAAGAAGAATCATACTACAAAATTTAGTACCTAATTAGTAGAACTGAATTAAATTTGTAAAGTAGTCAATTGAAATATACTGTACTGCTGAACTCACTTGAGAAGTAGAAACTACTTGATTTGTATTTTAAGATATCATCAACAAATGATTTTCGCATGACATTATAGGTATCTGTTTTTCACGATACCAATCACACATATTCTGAAATTCCAATAGAATAAAATCAAAAACTTTTCCACAGTATGTTTCCTTAAAAATGACTTGTAACAGTGAAATATTTAATATGAGTAATTCATATAATATTTTTTTCATTTATTTATTTTTTTAAATTGGGTTATTTTACGACGCTGTATCAACATCTAGGTTATTTAGCGTCTGAATGATATGAAGGTGATAATGCCGGTGAAATGAGTCCGGGGTCCAGCACCGAAAGTTACCCAGCATTTGCTCGTATTGGGTTGAGGGAAAACCCCGGAAAAAACCTCAACCAGGTAACTTGCCCCGACCGGGAATCGAACCCGGGCCACCTGGTTTCGCAGCCAGACGCGCTGACCGTTACTCCACAGGTGTGGATTATATAATATTAACATAGCTAACATCAGAGAGATATTTGAGCAAAATTGCAACAATATATATTGGTCTTCGGCCGGGTTGGCCTATAGGGCTAGGTAAACAATATGTAAATGAAATATTCACACTACTACTATAAACTGAAGACTGCATATTTTTGGACGATTAATACTTCCCACTCCGCTCGGCTCGGCTTGGCTGTAGCAACAAAAGAATCTACCTGCAACCCCCCGCACCGATGGCAAGAATACCTCAGGTCCCAGCGCTAAACTTGTCGGAGGAAGACAGTACTTTTCTTAAAAAAAAAGGAAAGAAACTGAGAAAAGTGTTACAAGCACCAAATTTGATCCAGCATGGAAACGACTTCATGAAGTTTGTGATAAAAAAATTAAATTTTGAACCTTATTCCTTGCAGCCCTTCATACTTACAGTCATTGATGAACGCATATCTCCCACTAAAGAGTTCAGGATGGCTGGCGTTCTTGTCAGTATAAAATCCAAGTGCGAGAGCCCGATAGAGTGAGATCCGACGCCGTGGTGGAATTGGGCCACAGTAGCGCCCACCAAATGGTGAGTTGATGAGTTCTGATGTGTCTGGTTGCTGCACCTCTGAGTACACATCCATATACTCGTGGATACACCTAAAGTAAACGAACACTAGTCAAAGACTGCATATTTTATTCGGGCTAACAACAGTCTCATCTGGTACCGTAGTCAATAAGTTTTATTTTATTCTCATTACATGCATGGTTGTCTCCAGGCACTTCTCTTTATAAGAAAGAAGCTGATGTAAGGACCTGCAAGCTTACAGCTATTTTCTGATCAAGTTATATCTGAAAAATTTTAACTCTGTGCTCTTTATGGGTACAAATTAATTCTTCATTATAATCTCTGGACTGAATAACATTCAAGATTATTCTAATGTAATTAAAAGTATTTAAAAAGTTAATTTAAAACTCACGACACCTACTTTCGTAAGAAAATACAATAATTATACATTCAACACTTCAGAATTTTGTGATTTTCTTAAGATTTCGACATTCACATCCATCCAAGAATTGTAAACAGTTAATACTCACCACTAAGATTATAATTTTAACGATGAATTTTCTAAGTACCAGTAACTGAAAACATTTCTCTAGCATCAAACAAAGTTTTAGACATCTAAACGCAATATAGCATATACTAGTGTTGCACTGATTTCAAAGTTTGTATTTTACTAATAAAATGCATTTCCATTTAATTAAGTATTTTAAAACTTGTTAAGTTATTTAATGTCCATAATTATTTAAACCGAAAAATACTATTCAGGCTAAAGTTAAAATATTCTAGAATTTAGCCCACTGTATACTCTATTTTTTTTCATGGAGTGCAGTTTCATAGAAAGGACTTTGCCGACAGACCTTCTACTGCCCACTACTAATTGGTTGTCATAAATAAATATCTTCCTTACAGTGACGGAAATCTTGTCTTCTCCTGTCAGTAACCAATCAAACCCTTGTTCAGAAGAATAGACAGGCTCTCGTCAAATCCACGTGGAGGCAGAGTTGCTGCATCTTTTCCGAATTCCAAGAATCCCGTCAGTGTCATTTCAGGGTCACCAGGATTGTGGCAACTGTGCAATGTTGGGACGAGGGGACAGGATGAAATTGTCAGAGGTGTTTGTGTAGGAAGTCATAAATCTGTAAGGGATGTTCAAAGGAGCCATCGAACTGCACTCCTTGAAATAAAATAAGGTATACCACATGTGATACGATAATTTATGACAATAGAAATGTTACTAAATATATCAAGTTTTATTTCACTACTTTTATATATTGGTACGAATACATAATATTCAGTTTCCCAAGCTCTTCACTGTTCAAATTACCTGAGTCTGTCAGCAAGTAAGGTTTAGTAACTGGTTTTAATAAATGTTATATCTATATTAAAAGTAGGAATCCAAAATATTATAACATATCAGGTTAATTCCTAATTATGAAGAAAATTAATAGTTGTTTAATGCCAAATAGTTGACAATGAAGTGATCAGTTCTTTTGCACTCAAATATTTAACACAGGTGGTTTCTTGGTTATTAAAGTGGGCAAGCAGTAAAGCGATCCTGATTCTCTTCTTCTTCTTCTTCTTCTTCTTTAATTGTGCCACTGTCGCAGTGTTAGAGGATTGCTTCAGACCCACTTCTTGTAATTGTCCCTATCTCTGGCTAGGCTGTGGAGTTGACACAATGTTTTCTCCCGGCTTGCTGCAACCTGCTTCATCACCTCCTCCCATGTGGTCATTTCATATAATTTTATATTAATGGGATTGAGTTGGCCTGGGTAACACAGTCAGTAGAGTGCTGGCTTTCTGTGTCCGAGGTTGTGAGTACCATTCTGGCCCAGGTCGATTGCATTTAAGAATGCTTAAATGCGTCAGGCTCATGTCAGTAGATTTACTGGCATGTAAAAACTCCTGCGGGACAAAATTCCGGCACTCTGGCAACGCTGATACAACCATGGCAGTTGCGAGCGTCGTTAAATAAAACATAATTTGTAATTTGGGATTACTTATGACTTGCAGGTGCTTAACCACGCAATAGAGTTCTGTATTCAGTCTTAAACTGCTACAGTTGATTTTCTGCTATATTATATATTATAACTGGTGTGTAGCAAAAATGAGATCCATAAGATCAGTTGCTGGAGTATCACTATTAAAAAAACCACAGGTATTAGAAAATATATGCAGGGTGGTCCAAATAATAATAATAAAAAAAAGGTAACCGGAATTATTTTGTTGAACACATAGTTGTAGATATTGGAGAGCACCCATATCCACTACAGGTACTTTAAGAACTGAAAGAAGCTGACTTCCAAACACTCACGTGTTATCATGCACGTGTTCTGGCCAATGTTTATGAATATTCTGATTATGTCTGATCAAACGAATGTCATGTGCAACACTCTCAGTGAACATGCCAATAAGCAAAATTTTAATGCTTTTTGAATCTTGTGTACACTACTTTTAACACTTGAATATAATTAATTGATTAACTAGCGGACTTACTCGTGTTAATTATGTAAGATTTGTACGGCTTACAGCTGTTTCAGTGCTTCACGCACCATCCTCAGAGCCTACTAGATCTCGGCGTCATCTCTAACTTCTCTGCCTGTTATGTGCGTGTGTTTGATTGTTGAAAGGTGTTGAAGAGTGGAGTCAAATAGTGTGTGTGTACTGAAATTGATCTGTGTGTTGAGAATTTGATCGGGGTGTGTTTTAGTGTGTTTGTATATTTCGTATTGTTCTAGTGTGTTGAGTTTTTGGTTCTTGGGTTGTATGTGAACCAAAAACTCAACACACTATACTAGAAGCCAGGTTATGAACCGACTAAACCGGAAGCAACGTTCTGTTGGTCTCTTTCTGAGCTCTGTTGCACATAGTGGGGCGAGATTCAAAGCATGTTCAGCGTTTGTCACCGATATGTTTAAAATAACTACTGTATATAGTTCTCGATAACACTATCAACAATATTAGTAATTAAAATTACTGTTTTAAGAAAGCACGAGCTAATGACGCTGGTACGAAATGCGACTCATAATGCACGTGGTATACTGCAAATGAACTGGCTACACTGTCTCCGTGATTCCGTTGCCAGATTTTCGTTAGCAGACGACATTTTCACGCGAGGTCCAATGAAAAGCTCCGTTCTCGTTCTCTCCTCCTACCCCGCTATACTCAACGTGTCATCACTGCACAGGCTACCCCTCTAACCCACACTTTCCTCTCGCCCATCCAACTACTTCCTGTTTCGTCGGTTCATAACCTGGCTTTTAGTATAGAACAATACGAAATATTATTATTATTTTTTTTTTAATCCAATGCCATCAGGTTGTCTTTTCGACATTTCTGGTCTTCTCTCCTGGCTGTGGCTTAGTTGTAACTCACTTCTGAGGTTGGGATGCCTGGAAGGTTACATTACCCCGATGATGTGATAGGATGATTATGATAATGTGGTGCCAGGAGAGGTCTTAAATCTAAACTTAACCTAAATTCCAGACCATGGACGAACACAGGAATAATCACCTTTAAGGAAAAATTCCTGTGTTCTCACCGGGAATCGAACCCGGGACCTCATGAACTATAGCCAGAAGCTCTGACCACTAGACCATGAGGCTGGTCCACAATACGAAATATACAAACACACAGATTAATTTCAGTACACACACACTATTTGACTCCACTCTTCAACACCTTTCAACAATCAAACACACCCACATAACAGGCAGAGAAGTTCGAGATGACGCCGAGATCTAGTAGGCTCTGAGGATGGTGCATGAAGCACTGAAACAGCTGTAAGCCGCACAAATCTTACATAATTAACACGAGTAAGTCCGCTAGTTAATCAATTAATAAAATTTTAATTTCTTCGACTAGGAAAAACTGGATGGCTGTGAACAGAGACCATTACATTCGGAGAAAATAGCAGTATGGGCTGCTGTGTCTTGTCGTAGCAGCACTGGTCTACATTTCATTGTGATGAAAATGGAAACAGAACTAATGTCATGTGTACAGAGAACAAGTTATAGAATGTTTTCAGGGGCATTTGAAAACTTCTGTGAGCTAAACAACCTTTTTATGGACAAGTGTTTCAATAAGATGGGGTGACCGCCCATACTGATCATGGAAATGGTCAGTTAATTTCTAGACACTCCTAGACGCTCAGACTTTTCATATCCTGGACGAAGTCCTGATTTGTCTTTTGCGATGCGTTTTTTGTAGGGGATATTGAAAGGAGAATACTTCACATTCATTCCACGTAGTGTAGACGATCTTCTTGAAAACACTGAAACAGTTGTGCACAATATAACAAGGCAACAGTGTGATTATGTGATTAAATAATATAAATATACTAGAGGAGAAAATAATTACTAATGTTAATCATCTTAAAGGTATTATTTGTGAAACAGAAAAATATTATACATCTTGATTACATAACTTTTAACACAATATTACTTCAGAATATATACTGGTGCCAGTATTATATTTCTTTCACGTGTTAAAATTAGGTTACCTTGTTGAGTAGCCTACAACAGGTTGAAACTAGTCATCAAGGTAACATAATTTTAACACGTGAAAGAAATATAGTATATATACTCCGAAGAAAAATATTCTTGTAAATAATTTTATCTTGACAAAATAATGTTATTATTTAACTAATTTTTCTCTTCAGAAGTAATAGCTTTACTATAATTTGGTTTAAGAGATCATTACTCTCTTTCAGTCATCTCATGATTCATTTATTTTTAGTACGGTCACTAAGATGATAGAGCATATGGAACACATCACACACAATGCTGGAAGACATGTAGATAGGGTTGCCAGATTCTCTCATCAGGAATCCAGGACAGGTGATGAAGCTACGGTAATTATACGGGGCCTAAACTTTTAATTTTGTTACAGTTTTCCTAGATTATGAAATTTTCTTTGAATTATTCATAAAGTCTGGAAAAATAATGTCATATTACAGCTTGATCTATACAGGAAAAATGCATGATACAGTGTTTAAATCCTATCAGTAATAAATCAACTTCCAAAGAGAGTAAAGTATAAAGATACTGTATAATGCCCTACTATAGTATTATCGTTTTTATTTCAATACAACTCGATAAGGTTCACCACTGTGGAGAACTGGTTAGCATGCCTGATCATGAAATGAGTAGACCCAGGTAATTAAAAAAAAAAGAAAATGACTACCGGTATATATTTAAACGAGCTTTTTTTTTTTTTTTTGCTTGTTTTTAGATACTACATACATTCCCTAAAGGCTTCCCATATATTAGTTAACACCCTGTATAACACAGGTTGTAGATAGCAATGCACTGTCCAATTGAACGTTTTGTATGTACAATAACACACCATAAAAATAAAAAACAAACATGTTTATATCCCGAAATAAACCATTTTCGGTATGACTTAAGTACGACTTATAATGAAGATCTTTATATTCTGTTAAACTATTGTCTCATCAGATATGAACATATCCAATTACCATGAAATTGAATACTAGTACATGTTACAATGCTACAGATTAACTTCAATTATAATGTTTTGTAATATCGTACCTTTTTATATCTAATACAACACTTTGTAAGTGCAACACTAGTAGTTTATATACAAAAGATTCTCGAAGCTCTTATGGTGAAAAGTGTAATACAGTTAAGTTTTAAGATTGATTTTTGAGAGGTAAAACATATTACAATCATGTAAAATTCACATTCAATTCAGATAGGAAAATTATATTTACCGGTACCAGTTCTATACGGTACTGTCAACTAATGCAACCTGAAGTTCTGTTATAAATATTGTAAAAATATCATATGAAGAAGCAGAGCTTATATTCTGTGTTATAAAAGTGTGAGAAAAGTAAAATTTTGTATATCGTGAAGGTTAAACAATTGTTTTCCCTTAACTTAGAAATAAGAGACTAACTGATCAACAATATTATCAATACATTAATTGCATAAGCATAATTCTATACATTAGCACTTGTAAAAGTGCTTTCCTTGATGGAGCTTATTTTAGGCAACTTACATACTTCACAAATTGTTCTTATAAACACTGTGATGCTTTACGGAAGAAATAAAAAAAAATGAATTCTTGAACGTAAGACGACGGATAAGGACTAAAAAATGAGCACATTTGTTAGAAGAGTCTATCAGGGGACATTACACAAGTTATTAATAAAAGTCTAGGCTTTCTATCAATGTACAAAGCCAAAGTTAACAAATAACGTAAGGAAAATGTTAACTTCAAACATACATATAACTAATTAAAGCTGATATTGATAGCTGGAAATGATGTTTCTTTTAATCAGAAACATACAGGTACATCATAGAAACAATGTTAACAACAAAAGCATAATGCTTAGCATATATTTCACCGTTTATGTTGAAAAAAATTTCAGTCTTTCATTATCCAGCACAAAGGTATTCAACTATTTTACAATATATTTTTAAATAATGATAAGATTTAAATATTAACTTAATGTTATTGTTATTATTATAGACATTTTATTCATTTTCTAGCAAGTGCTTTTAATTTTAATTATCATACCGAACTTTGAGGTAAGAAACAGAGTTTCCTTACTTGCATGAAGTTCATTTTCCTGTAATGAATACAAAACAACATATACTTACTTAAGCAGGTAGTACCTCCGAGCTTAACATGTACGTACGGTATGTAAATCTTAATAATTTTAACAACTTTGACCAAACTAGATCCATCCAGCTTTCTCCTGCCAACAGATACATAATTGGAGATTTTCTTTTCAATCATTTATACATGTCAATTTTTAAGATTCTTTATTCGTATACACATAATAATAACTTTTCAACAACAAGTCTGGGCCATAGCCGAAATTCTTACATAGATAAGTTACTTCCAGTACGGCCATGATTCTTAACCTTTCTAGTCCTTGAGGGATTCATCAGTAAATCTCTTCAAGTTGGGTTTATTATTTATAGTTTATCTGGCCAGCAAAAACAATAGAAATAAGAAACGAAAAAATAACTGCACGTTTGATTCATTCCTTCTGTTGAAATATATGGTAGACACGTGATGACTACATTTCACACTACACAAACACATGCATATGTATATATAACGTATTAAATATCACGAATTGAAACTGAAATATCAGGGTCATGTCATGTAATAGAGCACTTACAAACATATAGACCTGTTGCAAATAATTTTAACTTATTAAATAATAAAGTATTATATAAATACTGCAATTGCAAATGCAGAACATTTTAAAAGCTTATAAAACCAGATTACATATATTTCACAGACTTGTACTTTCCTGATTATGTTACACTTTTGTAATTTGAGAACTAGGAATGCAAAATTTTAGTCAACATCAAAGTTATGGCGAACTGTACATCTGTGTACAATACGACTAATTTTACTCCACGACTTTACACCATTGTTTTGTACATGAAATAACTGAAGACAACAATGTGGCACTCGTTATTCATGTTTGAACAAGGTAAGATAATTTTGATAGCTAATAACTTGAAGATAATAGACAATAGGCCTAATACAAGCCCTATAAGCTGGATCACACCGGAATAATAAAGACAGATCAATTGGTGCAGAACTCAGAATAAAATTGAATATGAGTCTTTTTTTTTTTTTTTAATTTACACTTCTATTTATTAGGTACAAAAGTTTGTAGTCAGATGTTTCTTGGTAATATTGTGCCATTTATTGGACAAATAAGCAATGCGAATTATAAAAATGGTTCCCAACCTCAGGTTCCAATCTAAATCATAGCCACGTGATATAGAATCATGACAGAATATTATGGAAAACTAAAAGCAATTCCGAAGATGACCGAAAATAGGTCGAAACAAGTTAACAAGGTACGTTAAAATTTAACACAAGAAAGTTCTTATCATACATATTCCTAAAAATTTGTAGGTATCTAGCTTTAAACACTAAAAGAGCAAATGTAATTATTTAATCTAATATTATTTTGAAGTTAATTGTACCGATAGGTCTACTAATGTAAAAATTGTATTACTTCATTCAGCTGAGGTAGACATCTTTATTATATTTTAACGTTTTATGAAATTTTATTTTATGAATAAGTTCAATGTTAGTAGGTACCTACATACTCGAATGGTATTTGTTTAAATAAATAAAACATACTTACTTTTCAGTTATACTTATTTTTCATATCATGATTTGAGGTCAAGTTCAATATGTTATATATTAATTTTAGCATAATTTTTGTATTGCTATATCAGTAATACAACAAGTCTGTTTAAAATAAATAACACGTGTACTAACTATTTCATTCACTCAATTTTTGACATAGTTCTGTACATTACATGTGTTCAGTGTTATAAAATTTTTATTTAGATGCAACATTTGTTGAATCAGCACATATATGGAGTCAAATATGTGTGCAAAGATGTTACTGGCATGTATTTGATACTCTTACAAAAATACTTGATTTTTAATAGTAACATTACTCATAATTTTTTTAACACAGTACCGGTACAGTATTACATAGTACCGGTACTTAAAAAGATATTATCAGTTCATTTGCAGTTAACTATGACTGGATGATTTTGTTTTCATGTAAAGTAGTGGTTGAAACTTACTGAAATATAAAATATTTTCTGTAAATCAAGTCCTTATATTTTTTATATTTTATTCCTATTTTTAACTCCTTGAAAGGTAAGAAATTACGAATAACATGAGTGGGTATCTTTTTTTTTTTTTATTTGTAAAAGTTTCCTTGCATGGTTTATTAAATTCTGTTCAATGAAATACAATATTAATAGGATTCACTTGGTCTTACTCTAAACAAATAATATATATTTTGATGTACCGAAGTACATATGATATTTCCATGCAGATATTCTGCGTCATCATATGATGAAAGAGTAATGGAACGGAGAAAAATTCTCTCCGGCGCCGGGATTTGAACCCGGAGAGAATTTTTCTCCGTTCCATTACTCTTTCATCATATGATGACGCAGAATATCTGCATGGAAATATCATATGTACTTCGGTACATCAAAATATATATGATATGCGTAATAAATCACTTTGTGATTTAAGACGGCGCCTATACCGTCGGATCCCGGCCAACCAGTCACTCATTCGAGTGCACCTCAACACATGTATGGACTTCGGTCCTGCGTTCATAGACATCTATGACGTAGTGCAGAGGGCGGCCACTAGAGGGAACCCAAGAGATGGAGCTTAATCTGAGACGATTCTAACCGGCGTCAGGATTGTATCCGGCGTGGCTTAGTGGATAAAGCATCAGCACGTAGAGCTGAAAACCCGGGTTCAAATCCCGGCGCCGGAGAGAATTTTTCTCCGTTCCATTACTCTTTCATCTAAACAAATAAATTTAGGTAAGAAGTGCAATATAATTTTACATTTTACATTTCTTCAGTCTTACCTTTATGACATTGATTAAAAATAATTTTTATTCTTCAGTTATATTTAAATATACTTTTTTCCATTTAGGTCTGCACATTCTTAGGTATTAAAATTAATACATAAAATGTTATTAAAGTAGGTCTATATATTATTGGATAAAGACCAAACATGACAGCTGAAGTATGAACAAGTTTTACAAAGAAGCAAAGTATAACATAATCTGGCAAGTATAAAATCCTCGATATATGTCCTGGCCTTTAAAATCATTCAGCGAGCATATTTATTTATATAGCTGTATTTAAACATATTAGTAACTGTATATTTTTATTGTGGTACACCCAAAAGTTTATATAATAGAATTACAAATAATTATTTTACTAATTGGCTCCATAAGTAATATTGATATTTGAATAAAATGCAAATGGCGATCATCACACTAAATGTACCAGCTTTGCCTTCTAGATCCACCTCATGAACATTAGCATTTTAAAATAGAACAAATGATACAGCACAATAACATTATTAACTTGTCAATTGCTGCTACACAAGAAGACTAAGAAGAGAAAGGGTAAGAGCAGTCATGCCAACATTTCCACAACAGATGATGTCTAAAACAGCAAGACACAAAGGGGATGCACACATACATTTGCAAAGCCACATATACTACTACATTAAAAATATATAATATACAGGATGGGGCTTGGGAACCAATGTTTTTTAAATGGCTTGTACTCGGTCATTATGAAAGGGAGAGACGTGCGGCATGTGACAGTCCATTCCGTGGCTCATAGCATTTCACCTGCAGTCGGCATCATGGAGCAGTGGACGCATGTTTGCGTATGATTGTTTTGTTAGGAATGGCGAGTCGGTGAGCTCGATACGGCGTGAGTTTTGCTACAGATTCAATATTAATCGCAATGATTCTGTTCCCGTGCGTGACACAATCTTATGTTGGGTTAAAAAATCTTAAAAAAAAAATAGGCGCAATACTGAAGAATAAATCGCCCGGCCCCCAACACAGAGTGTGTACTCCAGAAAATTTTCAGTCAGACAAGCGATACTGCGCAGCCCAGGCCGCTCTGCTCGAAGACATTCAGCTGCTCTTGGAATCAGTAATCGTACAGTAAGACGGATTTTGCATGGCGATTTACATTTACACCCATACAAGATAGGTGGTTTCAGCAAGATGGGGCCACGGCGCTTATCTCCAGATCGTCAATGGCAGTTCTTTGCCTCCTGTTTTCCAATTGTCTCATTTCGAGTTTTGGTGATGTTCCATGGCTCCCTCGGTCCCCTGACCTGTCCACGTGATTTTTTTCTATGTGAGTACCTAAAGGCACGTGTTTACGAGGATAAGCCCCGAATATTAGATGAATTAAAGGACACAGTACGTCAACACATCACCCAAATCAACAGAGATCCCCTGGAAAGAATAGAGGTGAATTTTCGTCAGTGCCTTAAACAATGCGTCAACACAGACGGACATCACATGCCAGATGTAATTTTCTGCTCATAATTATTGAAATGGTATGTTCTAACAAACGTTGTTCTAGGAATAAAATGTGTTGAAAACAAAAACTAACTGTTTTATGATTATTTTAAAAACATTTGGTTCCTATGCCCCACCCTGTATATGGTAGCTTGTTTTATGTATTAACTCTCACTATATACATAATCTGAACTTCTGGAACTACATAAACATTGATCCAACTGAAAGATGATAAAATGAAGTTATATGCATTTATAAGAAACTTGTTATTGCTTAACATCTGAATGTAGAAACTGAGAAAAGAAAAGTTACTCTTTTTTTTTTGCGTTGTATTCAGAGATATTGCTAAGAAGAGACCAAGAATTGTTAATAAAACAATAGCATTTGAAAGATGCTTCAAGTTAACTAATTCAAAATGTTAATTGAAATTATCGTTCTTACCAAAGCAGTTATGTCGCTGTAATATATAGACATTTTACTGACAGTAATTCTTTTTATGTAAAGGTCATGATTTGGGTACCGTTATCTTGCATGTATGAAAATCTAGTGCAAATACATATACATAGGTTGTTACACAATTCTATTGATAAATTTCTAATCAGGTTCCATGGATAAAACTTAATTTCCAAAGAAGCAGTGTCCTTGGTCTTTTGAAGGTGACACATTCTTTCTCATTACATGTTTTAAGCATTTGATCAAAATTCAGTATCTGGAACAACTGGATAATACCCACGGCAGAGCAATGTCGATAGTCGACGTTGCTCGCTGGCCACTAGTCACCGGGCCGTACCGAGCTGTGCCAAACAAAACACAATCGAAATGGTGGTAGTGAAATTCGCGACTATATTCTTAAATAAATCACTCTATTAGTCAAGTGTAAGATTTATGCAGTACAACGACGATGTTTAGAATGCACTAAAAGAAAATGTTTATGTAGTAAGATCTTAAAGTACGTTATGACAACGAAATAAAGGTGTGGTTCATGGAATATCATTTAAATAACGGAAAGTAAATTTCCTGTTAATGTTCACCAAAGCATTAAGTACATAATTGTGACCACGTTGCAGTTTTATTTGTAGTGAAAATACCTAGCCTTTTACGAAAAAAAAAACTTTTAGGGGCCATGAAATTATTCACCACTTTAATTATATTACCGTCTATCAATATTATGAAACAAATACTGTCATAAAGGCCATGACCGACTATAAACATCGATACTGAAGAGATAAATCCATTTGGCCGTGATGAAACAAAAGAAAATGCGAGAGAGATTTTAGTTCGAGATAAAATGGACACACAATTTTGATGACCATACTGTTAGTAACTGGAGAAAGGTGTGGTTCATGGAATATCATTTAAATAACGGAAAGTAAATTTCCTGTTAATGTTCACCAAAGCATTAAGTACATAATTGTGACCACGTTGCAGTTTTATTTGTAGTGAAAATACCTAGCCTTTTACGAAAAAAAAAACTTTTAGGGGCCATGAAATTATTCACCACTTTAATTATATTACCGTCTATCAATATTATGAAACAAATACTGTCATAAAGGCCATGACCGACTATAAACATCGATACTGAAGAGATAAATCCATTTGGCCGTGATGAAACAAAAGAAAATGCGAGAGAGATTTTAGTTCGAGATAAAATGGACACACAATTTTGATGACCATACTGTTAGTAACTGGAGATCGCTTGTAAGATCTGTCATAACCTTCTATGTAGAAATGTCGCCCAAACAAATTGGTGGTCCAGGGAAAAATCATTGCAATAGATGAGAACAACAGTGGTGCTATCTCTCAGTAATGTTCAGAACGAAGGAGGTAAAGAGAAAATTTCTCCTTCTAACGACACCACAGACCAAAATCATGTTCTTATGTTGACAACATTGTGTATGTAGTTAAATTTGGTGGTAAACGTAACGGCACGGTTCAAAGCTACTGTGGCAATTCTCCAGTATAGCGTTATTTTCTTGCATTGTTCAAAAACATACCTAAATGAAATACTTTAATTTGTACGCAATATGATGATGAATTTACGTTTTCTTGTTACATACACAGCACTCTCTATAATTCCAAAATTGAGATTTTTTATTTCATTTATAAATTATACATTTTAAGCAGACACATTGTTTTTGTTCCCTAGAAATTAACATAAAAAGCTACTTGTATACTGTATGATTTCTAATACTTTTATATTTATAAAACAAATCTGTCCCCTTTTCATCCGAATATGTTCTATAATAGTTCATCCATATGTAACAATGTTTTTAGAACCGAAAGAAAATTTCTCTGAACAGTAAGGCTCCCTCTATTCTGCCATATGTAAGGATAGAGACTGTACTTTGCTAGACGTAGGAGATACTCGAGTTTTAAAAGATGCACAATGAAAATTATAAACAATCCTGAATTTAGTAATCATTTGATCCGAAACTTAAGGGTTCTGGAAACATATTGTTCTACTCACTTTTGAGATCACTGCCATTTAAAATATAAACCTATTAATTACATACTAAAAATTATATTTCAAGACCAACATTACCAAACAAATTGACCCGGAGATACTGAATATGAACAAAATCCATCCAATATTTTGGAGAAATCACTGTAGCCTACACAAACATATAGACATACAACAGAAACCACTTTCTCTGTATCAGTAACACATTTCTGAGAAAATTTAGAAATAAATTTTATTGTTTACAGCACCATAATACCACAGTCACGAAGCTTGAGTTTATGAGGGTACTAGGAACAATAGACTGTGCAGGTAGAATTTCGCATTGTCTGTAATGAGGCATTAGTAGTGATCCTAGTGGTTAGCAACTATCTATGCAGTAGTGGCTGGTGGTCAAAATAATGAGTGTGCTACAATCTCTATATCGGCCTACTGTATACACTTATATGCATTTATCTTAATTTGAGACTCGCCTAGTGACGAAATATGAAGTCCATACGACATTCTTTCCTACTGCAGAACTTGTCAATTACCCTGGTGTTAAACTCCTCCATCTACTATCATACTCTTTTCTATTGACAGTATTGCAAGAGCAGTGAGGCGAGCCTGGGACACAGTGTTCCTTAAAAACGTTTTTATGCGTTTTAAGCAAGAAAAACATCTTTCTGGCTTAGTGTTGTAACCAAAATATTTAACAACTTCGTTATTTCACAGAATGGATCCTGTGAATTGTTGGAGGCCATGTACAGACGTGGACAAATTATTAACAAAATGGACGATTTTTATGATAATTCTGTTTGCAAAATTTAACTTTTCAATTTTTGACAATTTGGATATTTCCATCATTGCGGTAGACAGAAATATGCAAAAATGTCAACTGTAGTTTAAATTGAAGAGTCAAGTTTTGTAAAAATATATAATAAAAGTCTTCAATTTTGCTAATAATTTGTAAATTAGCAAAATTGTCAATGGCATTGAAGAGTCAAATTTTGTAAAAATATAAAACAAAAATCTTCAGTTTTGCTAATAATTTCGAAATATCCAAAATGTCAACTGTAGTACAAATTGAAGAATTGAATTTTGTAAAAAAATACAATAAAAACCTTCAGTTTTGCTAATAATTTGTAAATATGCAAAAATATCAAATGTAGTCCAAATTGAGGAGTTAAATTTTGAAAAATATACAATACAAATCTTCAATTTTTCTAATCATTTGGAAATACACAAAAATGTCAACTGTAGTCTAAATTGAAGAATCTTATTTTGTAAAAATATATAATAAAAATCTTAAATTTTGCTAATAATTTGTCCACGTCTGTATTGTAACAATTGAACAGCCATCTATATTCCGGAAGTCGGGTCTTCCGTATAGAACTCCAAGTTGTGTCTTTAACACTCTTTTGTTCAGTATAGTATAGCTGTTGACAGCAACTTCAAGTTCGCGTTCAGGAAAATTATGCGAAAAACTGTCAAAAAATTTGCTGTTTAACAATTTTGTTGCGTCTAGGTAGCTTAAAGACTGGAAATGATAAGTAGTTTCCTGAATTATACGGCCATATACTTCCTTAACTTCAATTTTCTGGGATTCCATTTTCCGTCGCTTGCTGACTGATTCAAGAGGAACCTCAAAAAGCTGGTAGATGGCAGCAGCAATCGGACACTTGAATTACCAAATACATTGTACATAGTTCCGAGTTCTTCCACAAACAATCATTCTTTCGTTACGCTTTACTTTTGCAATCTCCAAGCTGTGTTGTGCTGAAGCTGACTACAGCACTTCCCCGTGTAAAAATAGCCAATCAGAGCAGTGATTTCAGCTTCGCACATGCGCATTAAATGTCTACATTCTCATGTAGATTTTTAGTAGCACAATGAACCCCCTGAGGCACCAAAGAGCGAAGAGCGAAGACTAAACACTCTCTAACGCGTCATGAACATAACCACGGGAAATTGTCAAATGACAGATCAAATACTATGGTACTGCAAATACATTACTCGTATATGAGCAAAAAATTATCATTGTGCTGTAGCACTGTAGCACATAAGGACGGGCCGCCCCTGTATCTATGGATGCATATTTACTACATATTGAGCTTCGTGAATGTATATACTAGACTGTGATTAATACTCTCTTGTACTTAGAGCAATTACAATACAATTAATTACAAAATTCAACTGACAAATTTCTGAATCGTATTTTGCCATGGTGAAAGACGAAAATACGAGTGGAAAATTTTGAAAAATAAAAAGCAATTTAAATCTTATTCTTTTGGGATATTAAGTTGCGTCCTTTTGTGACATCACATCTAGTCTTCAGTAAAACAGGAATTGGGCACAGAAGGAAAGCATCGAAACAGGAGCTGAATGAGGGCATTACTGGCTAAAGAAATTATAAAAGGTACCGGTACCTATCTCTGATAATGCTACTCAATGAGAAATGGGGGATACTATAAATTTCAAGTAGCATACCTTCGGTAATATCATAGCACGTTTTACAGTTTGAATGTCTATAAAAAAAAACAGTAGCATCTAGTTACATTTTACGTGGAATTATTCAGAGAATGTCATTGAGCAAAAGCAACAAATTTCTAGTTTTACACTATGAAAAAAATAACTCCATCAACAAAATTAAATAGAACATTACAAATAGTCTCCCTGAGTTTTTCAGATGATTTGGTTTTTTATAGCACCCACAGAAAATGATTTGCAATACTCTGTACATAATTTGAATATATTCGGAAAGCAATATAATATGGAAATCAATACAAACAAGACAAAAGTGATGGCCTTTTGTGGAAAATGCCCTGTACCGAGCAAAATAGTTTTGGACAATGAAATTTTGGAAAGAGTAAGAGTTCACAATTTAGGTTATAATTTGTCATTTGAGAAAGAAGTAGATATAGCAAACAAAATTACAAAATTTACAAAAACCATGAGAATAATAACAGTATCATGAAACCATCAGTAGTACAATAGAACACAAGAATACGCCTCTATAAAACCCTTTCAAGGCCAATGTTAAGCTATGGCAGCGAAGCATGGACAAATAAGAAGGGATGAAAATAGGATAACAGCTAATGAGATGCAATTTATGAGATATACAGCAGGATATACAAAATTACCAGGCCAACTGGATGGACCATCTACAACAGATGTCATCGCACAAAATCCCAAGAGCTATGCTTAGTTATATCCCTCAAGGAAAGAGATCACTGAGACGTCCCAAGAAAAGCTCGAGGGATGAAGGGACAATTCTTCTTTGAACCATAACAGGCCACATGGCCGAATGCTTGGAGGGATGATGATGATGATGATGATGATGAGGAACCGGGTTTTTATGTAATTACATATTATATTCCTTTCAACCTAACCGTATATGAATAAGAAATCTTTGCGAATCTTGTAATTACCATTAATATATTAAAATTTGATACTACATATTTTTACATATTTACCCCACATTACATATTATGGCTTGGTATTACATAAATCTATATATTTAGGGGTTTTATTCATTTTTACTTCTCTGAAAGGAGGAAAAAAGAACTTCTGCTGGGGAAGTTCACAATTTGAAATACACAGATTTAAAAAAAGCCTTTTTACCTACCCAAGAAAGGATATATTTCAGGACGGAACATAACGTCCTTAGTTCCAGGAAGTAATAGAGGCACTCACCCCATACCGCCCACTGTAAATATGAATGACAAAAGGCAACCTTTCTCATATAACTACCTTGTATTGTAAAAATCCCTCAGAAAGTAGTGTTGTCTTCATACGCTGCAGTGGGATGAGGACGACATGATTTGTCTCGAACTATAATTGTTCTGCACACGTCTTAACAAGCCGTTCCCATGCAATTTGCAACCTTACCCACCCTCTTCCTAATTCTTCCTGGGAAAACCCGTGTCAAGTCTGACATGAGATTTTCAGGTTATTGCTTGACCTCTTTATTTTAAATTTAGTAGACCTATACGGAAATGGAATTTTCCGAGTAATTAGAAAGTATCGTTCTCGGCTGGAATAATCCTATCCTTCTGAATGAGACAGGAATGTCACTTTGCAAACAACAGTTTGTAAACGCCTATAGTTTGAGGTTTTAGTAGGTACCGTTACTTGTTTCTTACAGGGAGCAGCTAAAATGCATGTGCCCCACATCTCCGCTTATTTTCTCCTAATCCAGTAAAGCGAAACAGTGCTTGCAGTACTGTTGTCATTCATTTCACTCAGTTCTCTAGTTTTAGTACTTACAGTACCTATAAAGTGCGAGTTTATCTACTGCTTTTAACTAACTAAAATGGCCCCTGTATCTTCAACCCTAACGACAAAAATAAAATCATGGACTGCAATGGACGAAGCTTTCACTACATATGGAAAAATAGAAATGTGTCAAGTGTGCGGTAAAAAAGTCGGGTGCTGTATGAAATCACAACTGGAGAGTCTTACCTATCCTATACCTGCCAGATATTGATATTAAATATTTTCATGATTTTACATATTTTAGTACATATTCAGCTTATTTTTCTTACATAAATATATACATATTTCACACCTTGATATTACATAAAAATCCGGTCCCTAATGATGATGATGATGATGATGATGATGATGATGATAAGCATTTAATTAAAGTATAACCACAGCCTAACAAACAAGGCTAGCAATAACCAAGATTTACTAATGTACACTATAGTAAATTTTTATGAAACAAGCTCCAGTTGTAATCAATTTGCCTTTCCTCAAACATCAACCAAAACGTTTATACAGAACTGGTGACCGCTAGGTACACATATTTTAGCATGACGAGAGACAGGATTAAGACAATATTTTATACTACACATTTATATGTCAATTTTCACAAATGTTCATTCACTAGTAATAAGCACATTGGGTGTGGTAATAAACTTCTTCAGCATATTAAAACTACTAGCACCAATCACAGACCATGCACTACAAGCAACACACTGGACAACCTAACACCAAATGTGCAGAGCCAAAGGGAAATATGTTACTTTCTGTTGAGTACAGTGATGGACAAATAAACAGGAACGAAGGATGCGGAATATGTGACAGTTGTAAGGAATTATGTCATACATGATGACATAGGGAATCCCATATCCTAACAATAACATTCTTTCAGTTTAAATATAATGTAAAATATTTTAAAATGCGATCCAAGAGTTGGACAGGCTTGCAATATGCTTATATTATTGATATTTTCCTTTTCATCAAAACCGAGCGAAAAATTATGAGCCATTGTATATTACATCTTAATTATTATGAGCTATTAAATCACTGTTTTTTCCTACTATTCTTAATATTTTTCGCTGCACTCTCTGTTCATTAACCTTCGACACTTACCTGGTGTCTTTTCTGACCCCACACCATCTTTTATTGTTAATATCTACATACATAAACTCTGAAACTTTCCATTAATCTAGATGTGATCCTTGGTTATTTTAGTTTCCTTTACAATTAAAATTATTATTTCATAATTATATATTGTTCTTTTTTCATGTTTACTGCTTGGGTTCGTGGATGGTCCCATTTATAGAACACAACTTCATTTTCTAGTTAGAATTATTTAGCAGTGGTAGTGTTTTGTTGTAAGCAAAGTGAACATGTAATGAAAATTGAACAAATGAAACAAATATAGCATATACTACCATGTGGGCTAGGGGTAAAATGTTGTAGGTTCAAGAGTAAATTAATTAATTAATTGTCTAAACAAGGTGCAATAAAAACTTTCAATTTGCTTGTACTGTATCTAAGCAGTATGCTATAAAATATCCTAATATTATTAACAACAAATATTTTTGGGGTCAAAAGAAAAAAGACCTCAGGATAGTATGAAATTCTAGAGCAGCTGAGTTGCGAGGGTTAACAAGTGGAATATTAAAAACCATAGAAGCATTATCTGAAGTTTTTCTCTCAACAGTAAAATTCTCTTTTATTAATATTATACAGTATATCTAATCTTGAATTTTTCGATAACAATATAAACAGGGTAACCAGACGTCTCAGTTTTAAAGGGACAGTCCCGATATTTGCTACTTTGTCCCAGTGTCCCGAAAAGTTTTCTCAGGACGCGAAAATGTCCCGGTTTCCTTGCACTGACGAAAATGATTTCAGCACCATGCACCCCATGCCACTGAACTTACACATTCTCCAACCCTCTACAAAAAGAACTTCACTATGAACAATCATTTAAAGAGTTTTTGGAGTTTATTAATTCAATGGTTCAATGTGTATAAAACTATTGTTGGTCAATTAGTTTACAAGGAACTTAAAGCTTTCATATCACATTATAATAATTATGTTTCATCTCGGTCCTAAATTTAATCTTATCTTGATATATAGGCCTGTACTTATTTCCACGTATGCATAATATAACAGACAGCGTTTTAGCACTGTTATGAATCGTTGTGAGTGACAAAATGTAACAACATGCTTAACATAGAGAAACCCCTTTCCAGAATCCTTAATTTCCGAAAAGTGGTTTTTGGCATGTTGTATATCTGCCCGTTATTTTCATACAGGTGTACAACATTTTTTTTTTCTTAAAATTATTGGATGGCTTTTGTTCATATTCATTATTTTAGAAGCATATTCACACGAAATTTATACACATAAATATAAGAAATTCTTGAAACTTGAATAGGGGACAGTAATGGGACGAAATATTTATTCGAAACATAGACACGAGGTCCATATTCTAATGTCCAAAAATTTAATGTCCACTTTATGTCTATTACGTAGGTTGGATAAAAAGTAATGGCAACACTGCTGTCACGTGACGATGGTGCGTTCGAGAGCTGACATGAACAAGGACTGTTATGAGTTAGTGCAGCCAGCGGCGACAGTACTCCATCAATCTACTGCAGTGTGTAGAACGTTCACTTTCATAGGGATAATGCGAGCGCCCTAAGACCATCCTTACAAAACTAGAGCAACGTTCCTGGATCAAAATTGAAATGGCACGAGGTCATAGTGCACAAGAATGTTTTCAGGGACTGCGTGAAGCATGTGGCGATGCAGCGTTGCCATATCGCACAGTTGCATGATAGGTTAAAGCATTCCGGGAAGGCCTTGTTGCACTGGTACCAAAGGGAAGGTGACGACTTTCTTGGATGAATCGTCGCTATGGACGAAACCTGGACTCGCTCGTATGAACCAAACTTGAAACGCCAATCAAATGAGTGGAAGCATCCCGGTTCTCCTCGTCCAAAGAAAGTGCGCCCTACACAAAGAGCTGTGAAGGAGATGTTCATTGTGGCGTGTGACATTGATGGGGTAATACTGCACCACGCTGTACCTCCAAGGCAGACGGAAAACGTGGACTACTGGAACATCTACCGTACTCACCCGATATGGTCCATGCGATTACGATCTTTTCACCAAAGTGAAAGAACCACTGCGAGGGACCCGGTACAATATCAGAGATGAACTTATCCGTGCTTTAGGGTGGTCAATATGGAACATCAACAAAGATGGACGCGCTGATGGTGTACGACACCTTCCAAACATTTGGCAAAAGGTAATAAATAAGGGGGCGACTATATAGAAGGTACGTAAATGTTGTACCCCTGTGAATAAAGCCATGTCAGAAATATCGAACTGTTGCCATTACTTTTTATCCAACCCTAGTACATAGAAGTCCACTAAATTATGACCATAAATATATGTCTAATTAATTACTTGTCCACATTAATTTAGTCCAAAACCACAAATTTTATGTCCACATTTTTACTTTATTACCGTATGTCCAAAACATTATATCCATCTACAAATTTCATGCCCACTTTACTTAACCAATTAGCTACTCATCATCTTCTGTTCCTTCTTCACCTTCATATAGCTTCAAACAATAACTACAAGTTACCCTCTTCCTTGTAGCGGTTGTAATTCTGAACAATCTGGTCCACTTTTCTTAAGATTACCAGGTACTGTACAATCGTTTAACTGCCATGCAGTTGGGTTATTTAATAATTTCATTGTTCTTTTGGTCCTTGTCATTGAATTCCATGAATTTCCATATACATGGGTGTTGTGTGACGGTGTGTTTTTGGAAGTGATTTTTTCATCCTTCAACTACGTTAGTTGTTCGATGTTGTCCTGTCACAACCTGATTATAAGTGTTACGTATTTTAGGTGGACATTTTGTTGGCATGCTCTTCTCCTTTCTCCAGAAGATGTTCTTCTTATGTAAGCTTTTTCTATGTATGGATCCAAGAAAGTGGACATAAATAATTGGGACAAAAGTAAAAAAAGTGGACGTAAATCCGTGTGGACATAGGTTACATGGACATGGTATTAATGGACATAACGTCTATTCAAAATCAGCTCTGAAGATTTTCTTCCCCCTCTTTCTTTTTTTTCTTTTTTTTTTTTACGAAAACTAATAATTGCGAAAAGAGAGTAGTCTACTGAATTTCAAAAATATTTCCCCAATTGAAAACTACAAATAGATATCTTGGAATGTAAAAACATCTACCGGTATTACTTATTATGGGAGTAAGGTACTGAGAGCCGAACATTAATTCTGGAACTTTTTGTTATAGCAGATTTTTCAGTAATTCTATTGTTAGAAATTAGCCTGTAACTTCGAAAAGAAGCTTGTTTTAATTTACCTCAAGATTTTTGTGAAATATTTTCAATTTATTTCTTTTTAGAGACCATAAATCTTTGTTTTTTGGTATAATGAACAGTAACAGTTGCAAATTTGGAGTAGTTTCTTTAAATATAGTTACACTCCAAACATTTTAGAGGTGGAGTGGTGGAGAAGGGTTAACCAAAACGCAGACTAATTAAACTCACTCGCTTTTACAAATCATTTCAACTGCGTCATCTTTCCATAAATTAATTATTACAAACCTATTTTCATATTCACAATTGGCTATGTTTCAAGTTATATCAATTCAACGATTTCCATTTATAAACCTAACCGTAGGCCTATATAGATGCTAATATGGCAATGACAACACAATCTTAATCTTTGTTTATATTATTTTCAAGATCATACTTGTGAAATATTTATTTATTTAAGCATATTTAATCAAAACTGCTGGACCATAACAATCTATGTATTGTATTTGCGTGTATATGGGATTCACTATTGTGTGATATTAAGCTACATGGAAAAGAAACCATTTATAACGACTTCTGATGAAATGTCAGTCTTCTGACAGACTTAGATACAGAAATTACAACTAGTGCAATGCAGAAAAACACTATCATCAAGTCAAATACAATAGACATTCAATCAAATTTTGAGAGATATCCATTTCGGCTGTAGTTTCAAGATTCGTACTGTATTCACCTTATTCAACTTTCCTTAATAGTTAATAGGCTATATGCATTCATGATTTTGTATTGCTAATATGCATGTATTATCGCAAGCAATATATTAATACAATAAGTAATAATTAAAAAATATTAAACTACAAAATTTCAAGTACGGTATCATAACTAAGGCCTGACTCTGACATTATAGTCTAAATTAGTGCTTATAATATTTTATATTGCGATTGAGTGTCTATAGCATTAAACAGGACACACACAAATCCACTTGATGGGGCCCAAATGATCTAAATTAATTCTGGAATAGGATAAGAGGTATGGGATTGCTCTTTCAGGCTCTCTGTTGTCTCAACTGAAACAAAATCACATTTTCTCAAAGAAGGAAAATCTACTTTTTGTAACAGATGTTATATAGAATTTAATAGGTATCAAATTTAATATTCGTTAAGAATTTAACCTACTAAAGACCTGTGAATTTCAAAAAATTTGACATAATGTTAATTTGTAAAGTATTACAAAACATATTTGGAAATAATGTTTCAATTTCCTGCAAAATATATTTTAAAAAGTCAATCACTGACAGTAAAATTGTTTGTTGCCATCACTACACAATATTCCTTGGTTGGTTAATATTGCACTACCAACAATAAAAAAAAAAATTCCAATGTCACAGCAATCCATGCCAAATATGAACAAAAAGCATGTAGAGGTAATTAGGAGGGCTGAACAAATGAAAGTGATGACGTCATACTCACGCAGGCAATACTCCCGCTGTTGTTCCACTGGAAAAGCAGTAAAACAAACCACAAAAAATGAAAAAATTTGAATTCACCAAACGTGCATGAACACATGGACACATTTACACAGAGACAGACATGTTAGTTGTACAATCTACTCATTGTGTCCTATTAAACAATTTTCGATTGCATTTTTAAGGAGTTCAGGAATTGTAAAAAAAAAAAAAATCATTCAACATAAGTGGCATTTGTTGTGGAATACAATCATGGCATACAGTTTACTAAATGCAAGAACTGTAGGGCACCCATCAACATGGCACCCACCCGTCACCAAACAGGCTACAGCCACCAATCAGGCGACAGTGTAGACTACAGCAGACTACGAAAGGTATTGATAGAAGTACAAAACGTCAACTGTCTAATGTACATACAAGAGTACAAGAATCTAGAAAAAAAATCACAACATTAAATGGCAACAGTTGAAAGTGAATGTTTTCTATTGTTATAATAAATACAATTATAACAAATTAAGTTTTCTTGGATGATTTGTTGCATTTTAATTTAATAGATTCTATATGTATTCGATGTTGTATTAATATTATCTCAAGAAATAGTATAGGGCCATTTCAATGTCTGCTTGAAGTCAATCTCACTGGAATTTATTAGTACATAGCAGGGAATAATAACGTACTAACCTACATCAGTCCCAGAAATCTCTATATCCTTAAGGGTATATGTATGTGAACGACCACAAATATTATCAGAAAATGTAGGCTGTAAATTTCTAAAATTTTATAAGAAATTGAATTCACAATTGGACAAAAATTACAAGGTACCACAACAAGACTTATTATAACTTAAATATCTGATAAAAGTATAAAAAAGGTTACTAATAATATTTTTCAAACCAGTTTTATCAAAGTATGAAAAAAAAAAAAAAAAAACAAAAGAATTCTGCAGTTACATCATTTGGTAACCATAACATTGTTATAGTCTCTCTGGCATCTCTAATATTTTTCCTACATGTAATAAGCACTTATTTATGAAAAGTAGACTACTCTCAGACATGTAGAGTTGTTTATTTTAATACAATAACATTAATTTTTATATGTCCTATATAAAATATATTAAAATTTATATAATGTTTTGTGACCTAATTTTTTATTTCCAAAGATATGGGCAATTATTGCAGTCTGTCTTTTGCATAAATGCATGTTAAATCAGTATACAACATTTCAGAATCCTATCTCTAATGGTTGTGGAGTTATGAAATAATATGTGTGAAAATTTTCAAATGGAAAATTTAATTTAAAGTAAAAAATGATTCTAAAAAATATTATTAGTAACCTTTTTTATACTTTTATCAGATATTTAAGTTCTAATAAGTCTTGTTGTGGTACCTTGTAATTTTTGTCCAATTGTAAGATCATTTTGTTATAAAGTTTTAGAAATTTAAAGCCTGCATTTTCTGATAATATTTGTGGTCGCTCACGTACATATAGCCTTAAGTATCGATAATCAAATAAAGAGCATGGAAATAAGTAAAATATTCATACAAGCTAAACTGTAACACAGCAATATTCTACAATTTTGTTTTAGTTTCGTAAGTGGACTGATCAGAGCTCTTAAGCTAGGTCTACATTGCGGCAAAAAAAACTGCTTCAGGCTGATTGAAACTGACTCACACGGTTTGCTACAAACAATCAGCTTTCGATAAGTACCCTAGGTTAGAGTCTGTCACACGAACATACTATGCAGATGAAACGTTTTGTTTGTCCCAAGCAGGGAGAGACAGCCAAGAGTTGTTTCTTGTCTACTTATTTGCAGTTGTCAAAATCCTGAAACATCTTTCCAGCTGACTGATTTGTTTACCAGAAAGTATATTGAAGCAGTTTGAAATATTCCAGAACAAGAAATCCAAAGGTGAGGAAGATGGATTTTCTATATACCTTTTTGTTGTTTACATTCTTGCTACCAGTGACATACAGTATATATTAAAATTAATTTATTATTTTAGGTACAGTATAATTCGAAATCTAAAATAACAATATTTTACACAACTGAAAAATATATTGTTAGTAACGAATAATAGTTAGTTTTGTTTCTATACAGGGTTAGTTAAAAATCCCGCACCACCTAAATAACTTTTGAAGCATGTGATTCAGTGACATGAAACTTGGTATGTGGGGATAACCATATACTAAGAACTCAATAATGGTATTACCGAGTTTTTTCTACTTCCGGTTTAACCGGAAGTAACTCCAACTCTCTTATTTTAAATTGAACACCCAATATATATATATATATATATATTTTTTTTTTATATATTTTTTTTTAATAAAGCTCATTAAGAGCTTTTCAAAAATTACCCACACTTGATACTTCTGTACAAATTCAGTGTTGCTAAGTCAAGAAAACAGAAAAGTGTATCGAATATTAAAATAATAAATGCACTACCTAAATAACGTTTGAAGCATAAGGTTTAGTGATATGAAACGTGGTATGTGAGGATAACCATATGCTAAGAACTCAATAATGGTATTACCGAGTTTTTTCTACTTCCTGTTTAACCGGAAGTAACTCCAACTCTCTTATTTTAAATGGAACACCCAATATATATTTTTTATTTTTGAATAAAGCTCATTAAGAGCTTTTCAAAAAGTACCCACACTTGATGCTTCTGTACAAATTCAGTGTTGCTAAATAAAAATGGAAGTGGTGCAAGATAGTCCTAAAGCCTGGTTAAATCATTCCTTAAATGGTTTCTATGATCGAGTGACACATTGTAAAGCAGCTGAGGGCTACCAATTTGAACACATAATTTAGAAGGTAAGCTAGCTTTGTTTTGTTTTTATTAAGGAAGGAGTATTTTATTATTTTAATATTCGATACACTTTTCTGTTTTCTTGACTTAGCAACACTAAATTTGTATAGAAGTATTGAGTGTGGGTACTTTTTGAAAAGCTCTTAATGAGCACTATTCAAAAATAAAAAAAATATATTGGGTGTTCCATTTAAAATAAGAGAGTTGGAGTTACTTCCGGTTAAACCGGAAGTATAAAAAACTCGGTAATACCATTATTGAGTTCTTAGTATATGGTTATCCTCATATACCAAGTTTCATGTCACTGAACCGTATGCTTCAAAAGTTATTTAGGTGGTGCGGGACTTTTAACTAACCTGTATAGAAACAAAACTAACTATTATCCGTTACTAACAAATTTGGTTTTCTTATATAAAGCTTTTTTTTTTTTTTTTTAACTATTAGTGGGTACTTGACTGTCCGTCACTTCTGTCTAAAGTAAAATAAACTAATTTTTAGATGAAGTGTTAAGGCTCGTTCACAATAAACCAGGAACGGAAACGACAACGAGAACGAGAACGGAAATATTGTTAAAATAAATGTATTTAAATGAGAACATTCACAATTAAGCATTGTGAATGCTCACATTTAAATACATTTATTTTAACATTATTTCCGTTCTAGTTCTCGTTGTCGTTTTCGTTCCCGGTTTATTGTGAACCAGCCTTTATGCTGAGGAGCTCCTTGTTTGTATAGAAAAACGTCCGGCTATTTACAATTTTAACTTGAAGGATCACAGCAGCTGTGTTTTAGATAATGAGTTGTTTGCTGTAGTGTGTACCGGTTTTGAATATGTTTGAAGCAGCAACAAAGATTTTGTTTCAATCAGCCGCAATGTGGGCCTAGCCTTAAACAAATGAGTAAAGATTGACAAGAATATGTATGAACGGACGACCATAGCATGAACGATATTTGAAGGGAGAATTTCAGAATTTTCAAGAAAAATTTCAAGAAGAATTGTAGCTTTTACGTGAAAAAAAAGTCATTTCTGAGGATTACTGAAAGGTTCCTTTTGTTTAGAAAGACCAGAAACTAATATATATGAAGAAATTCTCGATGCAGTGCTCTGTGCACCATAGAAATCTGTGAGATAACATTCTGAGGAACATTTTGTAACCTTAAAAGCTCTGGGTAATAATTGAGTTGTATCATCTATTAAAAACTGTGCTATATTAAAAATACAACACTTCCACTTCTATTTAAGGGGAAAGGTACACTATTGGCCTGCAAAAAATGAGTGAAGTTCATTTTTTTTTATATCTCAGCTACTGTAGAAGCTAAATAAACAAAACTTTTCATGCTTAATATACATACATTACACTATATAAAACACTACCAGTATTTAGAATATTAAAATAGCTAATCATTACCTTTAAAAATAATATCAAAGTTGCATAATCTTTTTACAACAGTAAAGCATTTACATAATTAAATGTACAATTAATTAAATATTTGTATTATTCATTTACAGAAATATTCTATAGATCTACATCAACAACATAAAGTAGGATCTTTTATCTATTCCTTCAGGAAATATTTTTTTCTTAATAAAAATTTTTAGGAAATTTAATATTGAAGTTAACGATTAAGAAAAAAAAATATTTCTTGAAGAAATAGGTAAAAGATCTTAGATTATGTTGTTGATGTAGGTCTTTAAAACATTTTAGTGAAAAAATCACGTAGATTTTTTATTAATTATATATTTTATTATGTAAATGCTTTACGGTTGTAAAAAAACTTATGCAAATTTGATATTAATTTTACAGGTAATTCTTAGTTATTTTAATATTCTGAACAATGTTTTACAAAGTGTAATGTATGTATATTAAGCATAAAAAGTTTTGTTCATTTAGCTTTTATAGTAGCGAAGATATAAAAATAAATTAATTTCACTAAATTTCTGCAGGCTAATGGTGTACCTTCCCCCTTAAGGAAGGTCAGTGAAACTTTTATTTTTCATTAAATAGGCCTCAAATAATAATAGACACATATGAGAGTTAAAAAATTGGTGCTGTTGGCTTATGCTTAATAAAATGTTTCATTATAATTCGCAAATTATGTTTAGACATATATAATCAGTACATACTACATAAAAAATGCTATTCAGATCTTGTCGAAAATTTCATGTCTTCTGTCTATATTTTGGTTGATATGTAAAGTGAGTTCCTTCATTAGTTTGTGGCATCAGCTTCAATGAAAAGATTATGGTAATATACGTTACAAGAGCGGTATGTTGACGTTTTCATGGTCGAGGAAAAGATTGAAAAAGCGAAACGTAGTTGAGCTTTTTTAATTTCCGAGAACATGAAAACAAACATACCGCTCGTTTATCGTACATTATTTTGTGCGAAGATCGTTTATTACATACCTGAAAGACGAATTTCTAATTAGTTGCAATGAAATCTCCATGTTGGTTTCTGTTTAATGACGGCAACTTCGGAACACCAAAATATCTTTCTTCAACATTGTTGCTATAAAATGTTTTCTGTGTTTACTATACTCCAGCAGGCCGTGATATACGTCTGTCTTTTTTTTTTCCCCCAGTCTATAAATGCGAACTTAAAACAAACGGTAAGGTTATGTAATGATTTATTTTTCATTTTAATATTTTTGACAATATTATTTATATAACATATTGCAGTAATAACATCGGCATCTGGAATCTTGTTGATTTTTTCACGGCTTCCTTAATGTTACTTGTATCAGGAATGCAATAAGTTTCGTGGAGTGTAGACTTTACTTAATTTTTGCAAATATTTAAAAACAATAATTAACATTGCAATTTAGGTGAAATTGCAGTGGTAAGTTTCCAATTTATAATTATTACTATGTTAAACGTCTCTAAAAATAATATGTTAAAAGCCTAAAGCAGTAAAATGAATGTCATGCTTAAGCGGTAAGAAGAGGGAAATTGTTATGTGTGTTATGTTGGGAATACTGAATGTGGTATTTCACATTTACCGCGTATTGGTTCTGTGCAGAAAACAAGCAAATACGCACGATCTCGCACAAAAGTAATGAAGTAGGCCTACCCTTCATATTATTTTTTATAAACTATTCATTAATTTAACTTTTTAAATTGAAGCTGATGCAATAAATTAATAATGAAACTCACTTCTCATATCAACCAAGGTATGGACAGTAACAAACAACATTTTGAACATGATCTGAATAGCAGTTTTTATGTAGTCTGTACCAATATATGTCAAAATATAATTTTGAAATTTTGTATTCATAATATTTAAAATTTTTATTATGCATAAACCAACATCACTAATGGTTACCTTTCATATGTGTGTATTATTTGAGGCCTACTTAATGAATGGTAAAAGTTTCACTGACCTATCTCACGTACATGTAGAAGTGCCATGGAGGTGTAAATATTACATATTAATGTGACACATTTTTTTACAAGAAAATACAGTTGAATTACTACCCGGTGACCTTAAAGCTGATTTTACCGGGGTTTCTCGATGAGATGTTAAAAATTCTGAAATAATTGCTTGAAATTTCTATGCGACTGTGATGGCCCAAGTACACAAATGCAGACATTAATATATGGTAATTCCTCATTTGAAAAAGAACTCAGATGCTAGCATCTAGATAGATGCAGAGTTATTTCATATTTTGATTACTTACTTTATGTTCTTTGTTGACATTCAGAAGTGCATGGACTTGTATATTAATTGAAGGGTTCAGAGCCATAGTGGGCCAAGCGCCATTTATTAAAAACGGAGAAATCAAGGGTTAAAGTTAAGTGAATACCATAGTTTAGTGAAGATTGACATATAAAATAGTTTTAATGTTATAATTCTTGCTATATATTTCCATTGAATTATGGTAATAACTTCATTTTAACCCTTGTTTTCTACGGTTTTAGTAAATGGTGCTTGGCCCACTATGGTTCTGAACCCTTCAATTACATTGGGATTTGAATTAGAATTTTTTCTTTGATAATCTAATATGGAGTACACAACGTTCGAAAGTTTATCTAGCGGTGGAAAAAAAAGGGAGAAGGAAGCATTCTACTTGTTTGTTATTCAATGATGCAACTATCGAGAACAGAAACTGAGAAATCTTAGGAAAATGGACAAAAGTGGTAGTGAACAAAATCGTAAAAAATTCGTGGTAGACTATGTACGCAATAAAATGAAACTAAAACAAGTATTATTTGTAAGTGGAAGTAGTAGCTGGAATAAAGTATGGACACTGGAGAAAAGTGGAGAGTAAAATAAAAACTCGAAATTCCCATCTATCTGGAGGAAAAGAAAATAATCAAGAAATAGCTGGGTTCAATAATTTCAAGGAAAAAATTGTTCCGGGGCCGGGTATCGATCCCGGGACCTCTGGTTGAACGTACCAGCGCTCTGCCAACTGAGCTACCCGGGCACTCCACCCAACACCGTCTCAACTTTTCCCTTTATATCCACACAACTCGCGTGGGCTGACGAACAATTTCTCCCTTGAAATTATTCAAATCTGCTTTACAGGGAGCTTCACCTGAAAGACTAGATTTGCATAATATATACGTCACTGTGTACGTTAACAGAAAACCACAATTCCAAGTCACACAGAGTTTGTGTGCACTCGATGTGGGTCTCTGGCGTTTCGTCAGCCCACGCGAGTTGTGTGGATATAGAGGGAAAAGTTGAGATGGTGTCAGGTGGAGTTCCTGGGTAGCTCAGTTGGGAGAGCGCTGGTACGTTCAACCAGAGGTCCCGGGATCGATACCCGGCCCCGGAACAATTTTTCCCTTGAAATTTTTCAAATCTACTTTACAGGGAGCTTCACCTGAAAGACTAGATTTGCATAAATAGCCAGGTTATTCAACCATTAGTGTAGTCTGAAGTCCTCTAACTTAGAGGAACATTTAATCTAAAAAGTCTATATGTGAAACTATTTTTTTGTACTTTTTATGGATTTTAAGAGCAGCCATATGCGAGTCAAGTGGATTCAGTCATTTGTAATATTAGCGATGAGTAAAACACTTTTTTACCAACTGAAAACAGAAGTAGATCTAATCTTTGAAATGTTGTGTACTCGCATATTTCATAGATATGGTTCAATCAAAAACTGCCTTCGATACGTCCCCATTATGTCTTGTCTTATCTAAGATTATGTATACTAATATTTCATGTACCGGTAACTATATTTGCGATTAAACTAAGTAAAATCATGCTAATATGTTAAATTTAACATTGCGTACCGGTATTTCTGATCGTAAATATAATAATTATTGCTGATGGTGTATTTGTAAAGCACAAATATGTAATTATTCTGATCGAGAAAGAAGAAAATGATTGAAAATATACTGGACTGAATCATATTAATAGCTAACAATCCAAGAAAACTTAACTCGTTTGGTCACATAATAAATTTCAAATCAATTATTGTGATGTAAGATTTTGTTGATGAGTTGCAAGTACAGTAGTTGATTACATGAGGCAATCTTAGATATAGAAAATTGCTTTGGTCCTCCATCTGTAAACTGGTTTGTTTGCGTGTACCAGTACAGAGAGTTGGAATGTGACCACAGCTTTCTTGTCTAAGATGCACTACGAATCAATTAATTTATTACATCCATTAATTCAATACTGAAGCCGAGATGAAGCTCATGTAGTTATTAAGTACAATCATAATCGTCAAAATTGTGGATAACTTTCAGACTGTAGCCAACTGTTCACACTATTGAAAACACTAGCAGCATTCTTTGTGTGTAAATGATCTATTTAAATCCAAGTAATTGATAATATATTACAACTTGCAATAGCCCTTTGTCCTTACAATTAAAAAAAAAAAAAAAACTTTGTCTATGATGTATACAAATTTTGAATATGCTGTATCATTTGTTGGAAGTGGTATTAATAATGTTTATGTGAATTTAAATAATGTGTAATTATACCAACTTTTGAAGTTCTGTCACTACAGAATCTGCAATAAAAAAATCAATCACATGAGCCACTGTAAGCAACATTAAAATAACTAGAATTCTCATGTTATCGTCATTTCATATATTTAGAACATTAGAATTATGTTTTAAATTATAAATTAATTTATTAAAACGTATGCTTAAAATATCTGAATGTTTATCATATGATATTCTACAAATTTAATGAACCCGTCATTTGGTGGAAATTTAGTGACTTTAAATTATATTACATGGAGTGAGGGACATTCAATATATTTACATTCAGTAAAGAAGGATATACGAGATGGCAATTAATTCCATCCTCATTCAAAATTCTGGCTAACTAGTTGGGTAGCCTATACAGAGCAAAATCTCTCTATCTTGTGGAGATGTATAAAGGAATGGAGAATCATACTATACTTTTATTAAATGGAAGTGGAACATTACGGTTAATAATACTAATATTACATTAATTCAGCGTGTAAGGAAATGGGTAGGCCTAATATGCCTTTCAAATATATTGAAAAAACAAATAGGTAAGCCTTACATAAAAGTAACACATCCAAATAAATAATTTCATCATTAAAAGGAAGGACTATTTCTAACCATAACGTCCATAACTCTAATGTACACACTCAAAACTGGCATGCATAAAATGGAAATCTTGCCACATTATTTAGGAACAGGTTATATATTTCACACTTAGCAAATATATCAATAGTTTGTTTAGATATGTGCAGTTGTCCTGATATTTAAGATCACTGTTATGGATAATATATATTCACGTTTGTATATATGGTAAGTTTTTAATCTATCCATCCACATGTTTTATCTGAAAATTATTATGTTTAACAAGAACAACGGTCAAAATTATGGGAAATACAACATTAATTACATTTTACGTTTTGCAAAGAGAGAGAATAACATTCCTTAGCCTATACTGTATAGACACTTTTCATAATTTTTATTCTTTAACTAGCAAATGCAATGTAGCAAATATTTCACTTGAATTCGGATTATCTTAGGGTTCCCATACATCCTTATTTTTTTTTTGGCAAATATTATCATTCTAAATGCTAAAGAACAATCTGGCAGAAATTTTGAGGGTCTATTTGCTTGCCTGGAAATTTATCTTAAATATCGGTATTGTTGATTAATGTTTATAATAATACTTAGGCCTATAAGAAAAATAAAATAATTTAAGTTCTGTTCTTATTTTAATTTGTAAAACTTATTTAGATTTTCTTTGCAATTCCTGCTCACAATAATTATGCTGTAAGACCCTTTTCTCTTACTGAAGACGCAAATAGTACAAAGAAGAGGATCAGTGTAAAATCAGTTACAGGCAATACGTGTATCAGACTGATTTTTAGATATATAAATTACAAGATATTTTACAACCATCCAAAAATACAGAAGTAACAAAAAAAAATCGTATCAAAAGGAAAATATTCATTAATAGAACAGTGAGGTTAAATCAGAGTTTGTAGTAAAATAAATTCGAACAGCTTTAGAATGAGAGAAATTTATTTCTTTATTCATTTAATAAACTATATCAGATTTTTACACGGCATTCATATTTTGTGTAAATTAAATGGACATTATTGTGCTTACTTTCTTGTAAATAATTTGGACGTGTGTATGTATGTATGTATGTATGTATGTGTGTATGTATGTATATATATATATACTTTACATTTTGCATGGGTTATGTTAGCTCAGATGGTCAAAATACCGATATTATGTGTTCTGATTTTGGTGAACCGAAGAACTTTTAACTTATTTCATTAAGAAATTAAAATAATTTATATTAGGTGCCAAATCTAGGGTATTGTGTAAGACCATTTAAAAAAATGTCCAAGGCTTGTCAATACATTTTTCGTCATAAACTTCCTCCTATGTAATCATGAGAACTTTGTAACTAATTCAACAGTTCATAGTATTCAACAGTTCGTTAAAAAATTATTTTCATACTCCATTGGCATCGTGGTATCAAAACAGAGTGCATTATATGGCAGTAAAAATTTTTAAAGCCTTCCTATGGATATAAAAAATCAAACTCAAAACATAAGATTATTTGGGGTCAAATTAAAGAAGTACGTAATTTCTTACACCTTCCATTCTGTAGGTGGATTTATGACATTCAACAACAATGCATGAATATTTCTGTCTTTTTTAAAGTAACTCCTTGTGTTGTACTAGTATATTGTAAAATCCTTCTGTACTGTATACATTTCAACTAGACTGTGATTATTAATTAAAACTTTATGCTCGACCATGCCGAAATGTAGTAATTATACACCTGGTAGCAGCCCTTTAATGGACCTCATTAAAGTACACCTATTCATTAAAGTTCAGGTGTTCCACCAATCCGAAAACACCATTGTAGCAATATGAAAGCGCAAGTATCGATTATTCTCAGATATGCAATCGAAAGACAACTAGAGAACGTCATGGAGGCTGGAAATCCAATACTGTCGCAGAAGGTTATGTTCTGTTACTATAATAATTAGCGTTAATTGTAAATAATATTCAAATAAATTCAAATTGTCATCTCGTTTTTCAATGTCTAAATCAATTTCAAGGTTATATCAAGATTAATGTTTATTTTACTCTCTAGATTATATCAAGGTCAATGACATTTGTTTCTCGGAAAAAATCAATACTTTCGCGTCTGCGCACATCTCACAATTCCGCTCCCCAGTCAGATAAGAATAACATGAATACTTATGAATAATTTCAAGTTAGAAATATGGTCGAGCATAAAAAGTCGTGTGGAACTTGCCTATAATGGTAATTAAGACGCTCGTATGAAAATTATGAAACTCGCTTGCGCTCGTTTCATAAACATACTCGCGTCTTAATTACTACCATTATAGGCTCGTTGCATAATGTACTAATGCAGTACTACTAAGATTTTTTGACATGTTCCATATTCTAGCAGTGAAGCAAAATACAAATACCATGGAATGTAAATAAATACAACACAATACAATACACAAGCACAAAGATAGTGTAGTGCACACTGGTAAACAGGAAGGTTACTGGTATATGTTACTATCCATGTTCAGAGGTTTATTCCCTGAACTTAAATACAATAAATACCGATAATACATACTGCAATATAGTACTGTTTTACTTGTTTACTAAATTTTCTTCCTTTTACATGACAGCTCTCTTTTTATTAATTTGGTTAGGACTTGCCAACTATGAGACGTCACTTGAGTCCTTTCACCCACAACACAGTTTACATTTTGCTATCAAACTTTCATAAACAAGGGCTATGGTTTGCATTAATGTGGTGGAGTTGGGGTCTGGACTGTGGAATTCGCCGCTTGCTAAGCAAGTTAGGAACGTGTTGGGGGATGGGCCAGCCTCGCTTATCAGCACACATCGCTACCAACACTCATCAGACTTTGCACAACAGTAACTGGCAGTACAAACAAGACACCGCTCACCTGTGAATGGTTTATTCACTCATGATGTGTATCAAGTTATGTTTGATATTATTACATGATTTTGTAGTGTGATATAACCCTAAGAACCTCAAAGTACGCCGTTAAATGGCTCAAAATTATTTGAGATTATTCCAGATTCCAACTAGAACCCCAGTGTCCCAAAAATACATTTCTAAAGACTGTCCTCATTCTAGAATAAATACAGTTTATCACTATAAAAATTAATACAAATTTTGAAATTAGTTCATATGAACGTATCATTGGCGGCCGGGTAGCTTAGCTGGTAGAGCAACTGGCTACGGACTGGAAGGTCCGGGGTTCGATCCGAGGTGGTGACAGGATTTTTTCTCGTTGCCAAACTTTCAGAGGTTGCCAAGGTTCACTCAGCCTCTTATAAAATTGAGTACCGGGTCTTTCCCGGAGGTAAAAGACGGTCAGAGCGTGGTGCCGACCACACCACCTCATTCTAGTGCGGAGGTCATGGAAAACATGGGGCTCTACCTCCATGCCCCCAAGTGCCTTCATGGCATTTTACGGGGATACCTTTACCCTTTTACCTTTTATGAACGTATCATTTGATAGTAAACTTACATTTCTGCTTTGTTTCTTTATGTAGTGTAAAAAAACAAAAAGGTAAAGGCATCCCCGTAACATGCCATGAAGGCACTTGGGGGACATGGAAGTAGAGCCCCATGCTTTCCATGACCTCGGCACTAGAATGAAGTGGTGTGGTCAGCACCACGCTCTGACCGCCTTTTACCCCCGGGAAAGACCCGGTACTCAATTTTATAGGAGGCTGAGTGAACCTCGGGGCCGTTCTGAAAGTTTGGCAACGAGAAAAAGTCCTGTCACCACCTGGGATCGAACCCCAAACCTTCCAGTCCGTAGCCAGCTCCTCTACCAACTGAGCTACCCGGCCACCATTTATGTAGTGTAGTATCTGATTAATATTTTATGGGCATGATTCAAAATATTCAGTTTTAATAGAAGTTTGATATCATCTTTCAGAATTTATAATATAATTTACTATTCTTCAAACACCCAGAAACTTCTGCTTTCTAAAAATCAGGATTCTTGTGGTCTGCCAATGATATCAGTCTGTTGTTTAAAAAAAAAAATAAATATAGAAAGCTAGTATTATTATAGTACAAACAACAGATTTAGAGATTTTCACGTAAATGCACTTCATATTTTTAAACATCTGTCACACCAAGATTTGAGTTTGTCAACCATCTGAATTTATATATTGAGAAAATCCCAAATACATGCTACGTATATCAATTTCTTTCTATCTGACTTGACTTGTAAGTCCAGAGATGAAGCATGTGGATGTAATATATTAAAGAAAATGCTTACATAAGATATAAAGAACTGTCTACATTGAAATATCAGCTAAAATATCTATTTCTAAATCGATTTGTAAGTTTTCTCTAATGGAGAAAGAAATGCATTGTACTCAACTTAATGTCTAATGTTACAAAAATATCCTACATTTTTATAATTATACAGAGCTGTCTAAAATATCAGTTCCATGTTATATCCCCAGTCTCTTCTTTCCAGAAAGTTGCTGTGTTTATGGAGTAACAGTATTGCTCTTAAGGATGATGACAGGAAAAGTAATGCAAAATAGCCTATAGTATAATTAAAAAAACTAGCTGTCCGAAAAAAATTTTTACAGAATCAACATTGAAGATGCACGTATAATTCCACGCAATGAAAGTTGTCTAGGTTATATTACATAGATAAAATTGTGAGTGTTCTAAAATTAGAATTGTACAGTTTGCTTTAAATTTTTAATGGAAGTTATGTGTAATTTTAACGACATTTAAAATCTTTATTATATTATTATTATTACAATTATAATTATTACACTGTTATTTGATTTTATCCATATCAAAAGAAGTATTATGTCCATGAATCTAGAACATTTCTGGCTCTATGTACCTGAATAAAACCTGTTGACCTAAAGAATTAACTTAGAAATAAAGCAGTAAAAAAAAAAATAAAGTAAGAAGTAACTACATACATAAAATAAATTATGTTTGAAATTAGGTACACACGTCTAGTATGTGGTTAATTTTCAAAAGAAGTATCTACTAGGGCATTTGGTAAGTAATTGCAACAGTGTTGTAAATCAGTGCTCCTGGTGGTGACCATAGAAATCTTGTACTACGTAGGGTAATAGAGCACCGATTGGTTCAATACCGAAAGTCTCAAAGTAGCCATATTTTGTAAATACAGTGGCTGTTTCTGATTTATAGTAAACAATACAGCCCTAATGGTACGAATAAAGGTGCTTCATAAAAATCCAAGCTGCAAGAGAAAAACATGCAACTCAGTGCTTTGGGACATTACAAGAAGCCTGTGGGAGAGAAGTCCTACCGTACTGAACTATTACAAGATGGGTGGAAGCGAGGCATTCACTTTCAATCAAGAGTTGACATCTGAAGGGAGAGAGATATCCAGAAATGCTGCTGCAGATGGAGTCTGCTGTCTTCCAAGAATTTGACAACGTATTGTTGATTGGCAGGGGACTATATATGAAGTACCGGTATGTAATGTCAAAAGTAACCTAAATAGATTTAGTGTGAAACATTAACTATGTTGCCGTTACTTTTCGAATGCCCTAGTATTTTCTGCACTTTCATGACGATGTGTTTTCTGGAAAATCTAAATAATTTTGAAATGAATTTTGTCATATTCACATTGAAACAATGATTGGTAAGTGAGTTTTTTTTAACTTTAGTGTCCATAATATCTACTGCAATTACATTATCAGATTCTGTTAAAGTCTATAGTCCCGTCGCTCTAATTTCCGGCAGCCAATCACGTTGCAGGTCGGCTACATTTAAACGTGTGCGTCTTGTGATTCGCTGATGAAGGCGTTATTCATTTCTTAAGGTTCGATAAATATTTAATATAATCGCCCACCATTTTGGCTCTTTCGTTGGCATTCGCAGAAAGCACACGAAGACGTTACTTGCAGCTCAATTATTTGCTGAATTACAGTGCGTTTGATTTATTATCATAGGAGCTACGACATGATAATGTTTAACGGTGTGGCAAATAGATTCCTCGTCTGGTAGCTCGGCAACGAAAGAACAAAAATGGCGAACGATACTACCTACCTAGACTTTATAGAGCCTTCACTTCCTAAGATGTAAGCAAAGAGGAGGAGTCACGCCGGGAATAACAGCATCGCGATTATAATTATTATTATTTTATTATTATTACTATTACTATTATTATTATTATTATTATTATTATTATTATTATTATTATTATTATTATTATTATTATTCGGTTAAATTGGAAAATATTCAAATATCAATGGTGATATTGATTGTGAGTCTATCATAAACAACATCAGCCTTCGTATTCCTACAAAAGGTTTAAGATTTCAAAAAATTTTTTATAACAGAAATTCAAAATCACTTTCTCCAGTCTGTAGAGGCATAAAATATGCCAATTTGCATGGGCACAATTTAGATCCTTTTAAGGTATAGTTTCGTTTTGATTATTAGTATTTACTGTTCTTGTTATCTATTTTATTTATGTATGTTTTTGTTTATTTAAGATATTATTTATTTGTTTTTGCACCTTTGTATCTTCTTAGCATGCAGGCTTTCACGGCCGGTGTCTAGTTAGCCCGGAAGCTCTGTTTCAACTTTGTATTGTGTATTGTGCTGAACTATAATTGGCCTCTGGCTGTTGTTCAGCACACAAATATTAATAATAAATAATAAATAAAATAAAATAAATTATTGTTATTGTTGTTATTGTTATTGTTATTATTACTACTACTACTACTACTACTACTACTACTACTACTACTACTACTACTACTACTACTACTACTTCTACTACTACTACTACTACTACTACTACTACTACTACTCTTTATTATTAATTTTTTTGCTTGATTGTTCGTCATTCACCATTGTGAGGCCAGTTTACACCAATTTACTGACAGAGTCGTTACTCAGAACGCGCCATAAGAGGCTATGAAATATGATGATGATGATGATGATGATGATGATGATGATGGAGATGATGATGGAGATTTTGTTAGGATGTCACAGGGGAATCAGAACTCCCAGAGAAAACCCCTCCTCTCTTTTACTTGGACCACGGACTTGCCCAACACAAGTTATAAACACTATAAATTAGAGGTATGTCGGGGATCGAACCCAGAGCCACAGGTTATAAGTCCAGAACTCTAGCTACTAGACCACCGTGGCGGCTATTCTATTTATTATTATTATTATTATTATTATTATTATTATTATTATTACGCCTATTATTATTATTATTATTATTATTATTATTATTATTATTATTATTAAAGTAAAAGTAATTACTACCTACCACTTTAAATAATTACGTCTTACATTGAGCTTCTTATAAAAAGCCAACTTCATAAAAGCTTTTATGCTCGACCATGCCGAAATGTACTAATTATACACCTGGTAGCAGTCCTTTAATGCATGTCATTAAAGTACACCTACTCATTAAAGGTCAGGTCTTTCAGCCAATGACGACTCAGGTTACAACTGTTCAGCCAATGACAGGTCAGCTTTCTACCGTTATAAAACCGCAAGTATCGATTATTCTCGGATATGCAATCGAAAGAGAATTAGGGAAAAGTCACGGAGCCTGGAAATCCAATACTGTCGCAGAAGGTTATATTCTGTTACTATAATAATTAGCGTTAATTGTAAATTATATTCAAATAAATTCAATTTGTCATCTCGTTTTTCAATGTCTAATTTTATTTCAATGTTATCTCTGTAGGTTCTTATGGCCTAGTAAGGTCAATGTGAACATCTGTTCCTCGGAAAAAATCAATACTTTCGCGTCTGCGCACATCTCACAACATACGGGACATTGCTCCAGGTCAGATACAATAAAATTAATAATATCAAGTTAGAAATATTTGTCGATCATAAAAAGTCGTATGAAACTCTTCTATAATGGTAATTAAGAAGCTCGTATGAAAATTATGAAACTCGCTTGCTCTCGTTTCATAAATATCCATACTCACTTCTTAATTACCTTCATTATAGGCTCGTTGCATAATGTACTATTATGCTCGACCATGCCGAAATGTAGTAATTATACACCTGGTAGCAGTCAGTGGTGTATACTGGTTAAAGGGTTTGGGCTACCGCTGACCCTATTATTACACAAAATATATCTAACAATTACTTTAATTTTAATTACTATGGTAATAATACAAAATTATTACATTATGTTATATTATAAACTTTTTCTTTTGTAATTTCCTTGGGCTACCGGCGGTAGCCCCGGTAGCCCGCAAAATACGTCCCTGGTAGCAGTCCTTTAATGCATGTCATTAAAGTACATCTACTCATTAAAGTTCAGGTGTTCAGCCAATGACAAGTCAGCTTTGTACCGTTATATCGATTATTCTCGGATGTGCAATCGAAAGACAATTAGCGAAAAGTCACGGAGGCTGGAAATCCAATACTGTCGCAGAAGGTTATGTTCTGTTACTATAATAATTAGCGTTAATTGTAAATTATATTCAAATAAATTCAATTTGTCATCTCGTTTTTCAATTCTAAATCAATTTCCAGATTATATCAGAGTAATCTTCATCTTATTCTCTGCCAAGGTCAATGACATTCGGCCTCGGAAAAAATCAATACTTTCGCGTCTGCGCACATCTCACAATTCAGGTCAGTTCGCACATAACCATATACTTACAACTTACTTACAAATGGCTTTTAAGGAACCCGAAGGTTCATTGCCGCCCTCACATAAGCCCGCCATCGGTCCCTATCCTGTGCAAGATTAAGCCAGTCTCTATCATCATACCCCACCTCCCTCAAATCCATTTTAATATTATCCTCCCATCTACGTCTCGGCCTCCCTAAAGGTCTTTTTCCCTCCGGTCTCCCAACTAACACTCTATATGCATTTCTGGATTCGCCCATACGTGCTACATGCCCTGCCCATCTCAAACGTCTGGATTTCAAGTTCCTAATTATGTCAGGTGAAGAATACAATGCGTGCAGTTCTGTGTTGTGTAACTTTCTCCATTCTCCTGTAACTTCATCCCGCTTAGCCCCAAATATTTTCCTAAGCACCTTATTCTCAAACACCCTTAACCTATGTTCCTCTCTCAGAGTGAGAGTCCAAGTTTCACAGCCATATAGAAGAACCGGTAATATAACTGTTTTATAAATTCTAACTTTCAGATTTTTGGACAGCAGACTGGATGATAAGAGCTTCTCAACCGAATAATAACACGCATTCCCCATATTTATTCTGCGTTTAATTTCCTCCCGAGTGTCATTTATATTTGTTACTGTTGCTCCAAGATATTTGAATTTTTCCACCTCTTCGAAAGATAAATCTCCAATATTTATATTTCCATTTCGTACAATATTCCCGTCACGAGACATAATCATATACTTTGTCTTTTCGGGATTTACTTCCAAACCGATCGCTTTACTTGCTTCAAGTAAAATTTCCGTGTTTTCCCTAACCGTTTGTGTATTTTCTCCTAACATATTCACGTCATCTGCATAGACAAGAAGCTGATGTAGCCCGTTCAATTCCAAACCCTGCCTGTTATCCTGAACTTTCCTAATGGCATATTCTAAAGCGAAGTTAAAAAGTAAAGGTGATAGTGCATCTCCCTGCTTTAGCCCGCAGTGAATTGGAAAAGGATCAGATAGAAACTGACCTATACGGACTCTGCTGTATGTTTCACTGAGACACATTTTAATTAATCGAACTAGTTTCTTGGGAATACCAAATTCAATAACAATATCATATAATACTTCCCTCTTAACCGAGTCATATGCCTTTTTGAAATCTATGAATAACTGATGTACTGTACCCTTATACTCCCATTTTTTCTCCATTATCTGCCGAATACAAAAAATCTGATCAATAGTCGATCTATTACGCCGAAAACCGCACTGATAATCCCCAATAATTTCATCTACGTACGGAGTTAATCTCCTCAAAAGAATATTGGACAAAATTTTGTACGACGTCAACAAAAGTGATATTCCTCGAAAGTTACCACAGTTGGTTTTGTCCCCCTTTTTAAAAATAGGTACAATTATGGACTCCTTCCATTGTTCTGGTACAATTTCCTTTTCCCAAATAGCAAGTACAAGTTTATAAATTTCGCTATATAATGCACTTCCACCCTCTTGTATTAATTCTGCTGGAATTTGATCGATACCTGGAGACTTGTACTTTTTCAGATTTTCTATCGCAATTTCGACTTCTGAAAGGGTGGGTTCGGGTATAAATGGCTCAGCAGTTTGTATTTCAATATCGTCCCGATCATTTCTATTTGGCCTATGTACATTTAGTAGTTGCGCAAAATAGTTTTTCCATCTGTTTAGGATTGATGGAGGGTCTGCAAGCAAGTCACCATTCTCATCCTTGATCACGTTTACCCTTGACTGATATCCGTTCTTAAATTCCTTTATACCCTTATATAAATCTCGAATGTTTTTATTCTTACTATTTGTTTCTACCTCATTCAGTTTTTCCTTCAAGTAACCTCTCTTTTTATTCCTAAGTGTACGACTTGCTTCCCGTCTTTCATTGAAATAATTATCTCTCTTCTCCTCAACTGGATCCTGTAAGAATTTCAATTTTGCCTGTTTCCTTCTTTCTACTACCATGCAACAATGTTCATCAAACCACGGTTTCTTTTTCTTAGTTTCATAATAACCTATGCTCTGCTCAGCTGCAATTTTGATACTATCTCTGATATTTTCCCACACGCTATTAACATCTAATTCTTTCTCAACTTCGTCGGAACTTTCTAAAGTGGCAAACCTATTCGAAATTTCGACCTGATAATTTTGCTTAGCTTCCTCGTCCTTTAATTTCAAAATATTGAATTTAGTAATATTAACTTGTTGCTCTACTCGCTTGGCTACTGATAATCTTTCTCTTAATTCTCCAATCACCAAATAATGGTCAGAATTACAGTCTGCACCCCTGAAAGTTCGAATATCTACTATACTAGTATGTCTCCGTTTATCTATCAAGATGTGATCTATTTGGTTGTGTGTCAATGCATCTGGAGAAGTCCAAGTATATTTATGTATATCCTTATGGGGGAATGTTGTACTTTTGACAATTAAATTTTTCGATGTGGCAAAGTTGACTAATCTAACTCCATTGTCACTACTAATTGCGTGTAGGCTCTCTTTTCCAATAGTTGGTCTAAAAATATCCTCCCGTCCTACTTTAGCGTTGAAATCCCCCAATAAAATTTTCATGTGATACCTAGGGAACTGATCAAAAGTATGTTCCAATTCCTCATAGAAGCTATCCTTTATATAGTCGTCTTTCTCTTCTGTAGGGGCGTGAGCATTTATAACTATGATGTCGCACCATCTACCCTTAAGTACTAAATATGATAACCTGTCACTGATAAATTCGACCTTTTTTACTGCTGATTTTATTCTTTTATGTACAAAGAATCCTGTTCCTAATTGGTGATTATTGTTTCCTTCCCCATAATACAACAAGTAATCTCCTATTTGTGATATGCCATTCCCATCTAACCTAACCTCTTGTACTCCCACAAAGTCTATTCTATATCTAGCTAGTTCTTTTGCTACTAATGTTACCCCTCCTGTTCTATAAAGACTAGTTACGTTCCAAGTGCCAAATCTCAAAACCTTATTCCTTTGCTGTGGTCGTGCCAGAGAATCAGTCCTATTCCGAGGCTTACTGTAGGAATTCGTAACAAGCTGTTTTTTACGGTGATGAGTTGTTAGCCCTTCGCCCAACCCCCAAGCTGGAGGACCACCCCTTATCGGCTGTCCACGACTGCTTATTCAATATATTCGCAGCTACCCTCCATATCTGGAGGCCGTCTCCTCTATCCGCAACCTGAGGACGCGCCATGCCGTGGTGATAGGGACCCACCATACATGGACATAACCATAAGAAGACCTAATTTTAAATACGGTAATTTTAAGTTAGAAATATGGTCGAGCATAAAAAGTCGTATGAAACTTGCCTATAATGGTAATTAAGACGCTCGTATGAAAATTATGAAACTCGTTTGCTCTCGTTTCATAAACAATCATACTTGCGTCTTAACTGCTACCATTATAGGCTCGTTGCATAATGTACTATTAACTTCATGTCACTCTTACGCATGCATGCACGCACACAAAGACACACATACCGGTGTACACACTGTTTCAGAAAATGAGAAGCAAGTTAACAAGCCTTGGCAAGTTAATACACGGCATCTATGTAAAATGAAGTAAGTAAACATATATACACATTCACTCATATGTACCTAAGTCTTACTTTAGGAATAGGAGAAAGCAGTAAAGTTTTCTCGAGTATTCTGAAGTTAAAAGAAATAGACTAGCCTATGCAAGCATTAATTCTTACAATTGTTTTTTTTATTTTTCTGTTAGTGTGGATGTAAAATACCTTCATCGTGGTTTTAATTGCAATTAACAAAACGACTAACTGTAATAATAATAATAATAATAATAATAATAATAATAATAATAATAATAATAATAATAATAATAATAATAATAATTTATTTATTTAGAATATTAACGTGCAAAACAACAGCAAAAGGCCAATAATATATAATAACAATAATAATAATAATAATAATAATAATAATAATAATAATAATAATGTGACTAACGTTATTTTCATATAAAACTATATTTCTAAGATTATGCAAATCGTAGTTAAATTAATATGACTACCTATGTAACTATAATCATTATAAAAACAGATTTGCTTTGAAAGGATCCTTATGCTAATATCAATAACAATACGGTAATCGTAATTGTTAAACTTTTTTTGTTAGTGGGTGATTGTTAATGGAAGGTAATGATCTGAAAACGCAGTATTTTAAACGAAACCTATACTAAATTTTAGTATTTTAAGAAATGGCTCCAAGCAATCTATGAATAATTCATGACGATGTCACTATGCTCAAATTGCAGTTACCGGCAACACTGGTGTAATATCATCGTTAATAACCGGTATGCGTGAATGACCTAGGTTCGAATCTCCTTACCTTTCAATTTTTAAAAATTTAAGTTGTATTGTTCAAGAAATTTAATTAGTTATTTTTAATACAAATAAACTTTTGTAAACATGTCTTGGATTTACCAGAAATTTATCTTTAGAAATTTAAGATTTATGATGATGATAATGATGATCGCTCAATCATCATCATCATCGCTATCACTATTATTATTATCGTCACTATCACCATCACTATTATTATTATTATTATTATTATTATTATTATTATTGTTATTATTATTATTATTATTATTATTATTATTATTATTATTATTATTATTATTATTATTATATGTTTTTGAGTCTATGAGCACTCTTACAATCCGTAATTTAGTATAAGTGCAATTAAAATATCTCATTTCCAGATCACAGAGTTCCTTTGATAGATATAAGACAGAGAGATATTTGGTAGGGCATATAATTATGTTATAGCTTGTAGGGTAATATGTGGAATAACGAATGTGATAATTATAGGCCTAAGTGTTGAAAACCAAAACCGTTGTAATAAGAAGACATAATTAAGAAAAAATATATATTATACAACGAAATTTATTAATTTTATTTGAAATAATGGCCATAGCTAAACTACCTACTATTTCTTTACAGAACTGGAAAATGTGGATGTCGTAATTGTTATCTTTTATAAAAGAATAAATGTTTTTTATTTACTGCACATTTTTAATGCATGCTATTACACAAAAACCGGATAACTTCTAGTATTAGTCAGTAATTCATAATTTATCATCTATGTAGTCTATGTTGAATTTAAGTACATGGTGACATATGTATAGGGGAGACTGGGGATATTCGATACACAGGGATATATTATGATATATTTTGGCCCGATCATTGACTTCACTGTTCTGTGATTAATATGTTATAATAATCACTTCCTATTGATGGTTTATTGTCACTTGTAGGAAGTATGGAATTAAAGAATTTGATCTACAGTTAGAATTGCAATCCTGACCGATCAAAGTAAATAGGCCTATTACGTAAAATATTAATTGCTTTTTGTGTGTTCAAAAAAGTGTTTAAATTGCGTATTTTGTTAATGTTATCAATAAGCTCTGTGTAACTGTAGTTGTGTAAAGAAAGCTACATTTAAGGCTACAATATTAATTTTTTATCCATGTGTATCAAGCATTCCCAGTTTCACCTACTACCTACGTAATTCTCTAGGAAACCCACACTGAAGAAAGCACAACTTTATTTTGCTTCACTGGCTTCTGTGAGATTTTATACGCACGCACACACACACACATAGTGATAAATACGTGGCTTTAATTTGCAGTCAGAAATACTTTAAATTAAAAAAAATTGTCTGACTCTTATCTGTATAATTACTGCACTCTCATACTTCTCCCCCTCCCCTTCTTGTTACCAATTAGACCTAGTCAATTACCAACGTAACATCCATGCTAAAATTAGGCTAGGCCTGCACGATGAAATAATAGGGAAGTGGTCCGTTTCCCTGTTATTACATCCTAGTCTCTTGAGTGTTATATTTGGTACCGTGGTAATTTCATAGAAGACGGGCACCTGGTTGGATGTACTAAGTATTACCAACTTTTTTACTTTAGAGTTAAATGTTAGTGATTTTTAGTGACTTTTATATGTTAGTTCTAGGTTTTTATACGAGGTGTCGCATTGATGATGTTTCAATTTGATTGGTTATAGTTGTCATTTGTTCTAGAATTTTCGTTAATTTTGAATGGGTAATGACGTTGTTAATTGTTCTTGGTTGTTTGAAGTGAGTGGTGTTATGCTGTTTTGCTGGCTAAAGCTATTGGAAGTTTGTCATTTTATGATTTTCCTTCGATTTCAATGGTTATAGTTGTCATCATGTGTTCTAGAATTTTCGTTAATTTTGAATGGATAATGACGTCAGTAAGTTGTTCTTGGTTGTTTGACGTGAGTGGTGTTAAATTGTGTTTGATGGGTAAACCTATTGAAAGTTTGTCATTTTATGATATTTGTGAAAGATGTGTGAACATAGAACAGAGTATTACATTTTATGTCGATTTTGGTTCAGTTCTTTCGCTGGTGAATAAAAATTGTATCGATTGTTGACGAGAAAACTGTTCCTGAGATTCCGAGGAATTGTTCATTGAATTCTCCATACAAGTTAAGGTGTAATAAGAGTTCAAAGAGAATTTCATTTTGTGTAAATACATGGTTTAGTTATGTGAACTTAACTGTACGACAAAGTGGTGGTTTAGTTCTTTGTTGGCTGCATGCTTTAAGTTCAGATTGCCTTGAAGCCTGTGTCATAATGCAAGTGAAGTGATTGTCTTTGAAGACGTCAATGAGGATTGAATTTTGTTTGATTAGGTGATAAAATATTGTTTTGTTTTGTGTTTTAGTGATTTGTGGGGGTAAAGTGCGGGCGAAAACTGCCAGAAAAGTACTACCAACTATGAAGTTCAAATGCCACCAAACACCATAAAAATCAAAGATGAAAAATTAAACATATTTTCATTTTTTGAAAGGCTTTTTCTTTCTTAAAAAATATGAATATATGTTTAATTTTCCATCTTTGATTTTGTAATGTTTGGTGACATTTGAACTTCATAGTTGGCAGAACGTTTTGGTAGTTTTCGTCAGCCATGTTGGATTTTGCCCGTCTTCTAGGAAATTACCGGTACCGTAAACTGGGGTTACTTTGACCACAGAGGAAACTTTGACCATTTTTTCAGATAATCATATTTAGGTTTCTACATGCTGCACTTGTTATAGATGGAGGTAAATTTTGTATGAGAATGATTTTATGATAATTTACCTCCATCTATAACAAATGCAGCATGTAGAAACCTAAATATGATTTTCTGAAAAAATGGTCAAAGTTTCCTCTGTGCTCAAAGTAACCCCAGTTTATGGTACGAAATATGGGAGTGGGTGTCTACAACAGTGCATTAGAAAAAATAGATAAATAATCAAATGATTTTATGATGAAAGTATTTTTGTGATTGAATACTAAAACCAGCATGGGAACAGATGTATTATAGGCACCACCCTCCTGATTGGTTGAATAGCATGATTATATTGGTGTTACAATCGATATTGGTGTAGCCAATTCTAAACGCATCGACAGTTTTCGTAGCATCATATTGCAGGGAATACTATTCTTTTACAAGATACAAGTATTTCGTAAAACACGAGTATTTTCCCTGGACCAAAAATACAATACGAGGAATAATTTTTTTTTTTCTTGGTAGCATTTACACCTTATCGATGATCGATTACAGCTTATCGATAACCTTTTATATAGATTGTAACATCAAACTATTATATTAATGCAATTTAACTATTCAGGAGAGTGGCCTCTATAATACATCTGTTCCAAAGGTACGAATCATTTTGTATATTTATTATTATTTAGAAAAGCCAATCATACAAAAGAAAATTACGCTTTCTTCAGTGTAGTTTTTCTGGAGAATTACCCGACCGTTCAGTGCAAACTGGGCATAATTACCTACCGACTAATACTAAATGTATTCCGAAATATCCATAAAATATGGCAAGAAGTTGGGAGCTTTTGTGAAGAAGCTGTAATATTATTACATTGATTATATTAGCGAATAATGGAATTTACAATTATGCTTAAAATACAAAATGAAAATTATGGGTGTCAATGAATTAACAGAAACATACTGTAAGGAATGTGTAGCCATAATTATTATGTTTATAACACACAACTTGGGTGTACTGTACAGCTTGCAATATGCACTATAGAGGTTATGTTCAATCAACGGCACGCAATGCCAACATGAGTACTCACTCGGGTGGGGTGCCTCGTAAGTTGAAAGATGTGAAAACCAGCTCAACACGTTGTCTCTGCCCTGCCAGGAATGTGTAGATGCACTGACGGGAGTGGCCAGCAGGGTTCACAAAACTGGGCGCAGTGAAGGTTCCGTTCTGTGGACCGCCCGGACGACTCACAAATGTACGGTCACACTCTGCAGAAACAAGAGTTGGGCATCAGCTTCACCCAAAAGTCACTACCACTAATAGAAGAACAAACACAACAATCAAAATTATTGCTCTGTTAGAGTTTAGTAGCGAAATGTAGATGTCAATGTTGGCAGAGAGGATAAATTTTGACACTGAGGGTAACGTGGAACAAACACCGACCGTCTAAACCAGTGATCGGCATTTCTTAACCCTACACAAGCAGGGCGAAAGGTTAAGACATGATCTCCCTCCTCTTAGCCATCACTTGTTCATTCAACGTTAAGCAGCAAGGAAAAGTATAATGGATAGTTTACTGTTAAGCAGTTTGGGTATCACATAAGCACGTGCACGTTTAAGCTTACATACTATTTTTTATGTTAGGTCCTACTCAGTGGCGATTTCTCTTAAGGAGCACAGGAGTAGTGCACCACCTCTTCAAATAACACACGTTTTTAAATTTAAATAAATGAGCTGCAGTAGACTATGTGAGCGACATAATTCTTTATTATAATACTATGTAAAAATAACAGTGCATGTGTAGGCCTACTGCTCTTGTTGACGCCTCGGACTTGCGTTTACCGCTCGACACTTGAGACACACTGTTCTATTCGAGCATGCGCAGTAGTACTGTTTCACTGGCAGGCTTTGGAGCATGAGGCAGTACGGTGCAAAGACGTTATGGTACGGTGTGCGTAGGAGGGGTTAAGAGTAGAGTTGGGTCGATTCGTGAACGAATCGTTCATTCGAACGACTAATAATAAAGAATCGATTCGTGGTATCAACGAATCGTCGTTCAAAAGAATCGTAACGAATCGTCGTTCAAAAGAATAGTAACGAATTGACATGGTATCGTAACCCACGATTCTATTTACTTGTTTGATGTAACCTGTCAACGGACATTTCCGAACCGTGCCGAATATTCCCGAGCGAGAGTGAAATCAAAATACTGCATTTGTTAAGTATGGAAAATAATTAAGACAAATCTGAAATTTGCATAGTTAAATAGAGATGTAATGCAAAAAAATGTACTTCGTAATAAGGTTCAGTTGATAAATTATAACTTAGAAACATTATCTTGGGTAATTTTGTAGACTAATGGAGGTCATGCTGAATGGTTCCAGCCAATGAGAAAGAGACAATCCAATGTGTAGGGCTCTGAGTTCTGCAGTCACAACTGGCCTACGTCTATGTTCATGATACAACGGAATGGGCTATGGAAATTCAGCTCTCCTTGGCAACGGTTCTGCAGTCACAACTGGCCTACGTCTATGTTCATGATACAACGGAGTGGGCTATGGAAATTCAGCTCTCCTTGGCAACGGTTTTGTTGTGAATTGTTTTGTATCTTTTCTGACGAGAAATAAAAACTGTTCTTGAGTTTCATTTACTCAGTATATTGTATTCTAGCTACAAATGTCTCGCTTCTTATGCCATCTATGCGAGAGATGTAGAACGTTTTTGTTCTACGCGTGGTTTGCAAAGGAAAGTGTCCTCTAAGTCGTTCGTTGACGAATCGTTGGAATCGCAGAATAGGAAGAATCGTGAACTCGTTGACGATTCAAAAGAATAGTTGGAATCGCAGACTGAGAAGAATCGTGAACGAATCGTTAGAATCGATTCGTAATGTATGATTGAATCGTTGGAATCGACTTCTGAAAAAGAATCGTGTTGCCCAACTCTAGTTCGGAGCACTTTCAGATATGTTCTCAAGCTCGTCCCATCATAAATGTTAAATGAGTGTGTGCAAATTTTTTTAAATGTGTAATTTTCTATAAGACTTTTGGTTATTTACAAGAAGTCGTCGCTGAACGATTCACATTATTTCCAGGTTAGTTGAATCAACTCATCTAGTGAACGATATAAATCTTTAAAATACTAGGTGTCTCTCTCTCCCTTGTTACTTGTGAGCCATCCCAAACCCCGACCTCCACTCCTAAGAGCGCCGGTCCTTATATACCCGTCAGTCAAGGCCTTCTGACAAATAAAAGCAATTGACAATAGATATCTCAGTCATGACAACCTCATAAAATATCCTATCAATTGAATAATCGATCTTGCTACGTACAACATAATTATATTATATTATTACCCATTTCAGCGAGCACTGACGACCACTGCAAAATACGATAATTTGGTCCAGGAAGCATTGTCTTTTGGCACAAGGATGATTTATGTAACATGTTTCTAAATTATTAGTCTTTTAAATACCGGTACATTCTTTAATAAATCACTGAAAAACAAATGTAAATATAGGAAGTGGAGTGAGTACGAAATTATTATTATTTTTTGGCGCATCATTTTTACGTAAATAACGAAAAATAAAAAGGGATTATTAGAAAGTACGTACACTGCGTTTGTCAAATGCGCATCACCATGCTTTCGAAAAGGCACTTTTAAGTGCCCGACACCCCGCTTTTTTTCATCATGTGCTACAAGTCAGATCATCATCGGGGCTGCTACCCCTCTTTTTTCATCATGTGCTACATGTCGGATCATCATCGGGGCTTGCAGCCCCGACACCCCGCTTTTTTCATCATGTGCTACAAGTCAGATCATCATCGGGGCTTGCAGCCCTGATACCCCGCTTTTTTCATCATGTGCTACATGTCGGATCATCATCGGGGCTTGCAGCCCCGATACCCCGCTTTTTTCATCATGTGCTACACGTCAGATCATCATCGGGGCTTGCAGCCCCGATACCCCGCTTTTTTCATCATGTGCTACACGTCAGATCATCATCGGGGCTTGCAGCCCCGATACCCCGCTTTTTTCATCATGTGCTACATGTCGGATCATCATCGGGGCTTGCAGCCCCGATACCCCGCTTTCTACGTCATGTGTTACACGTCGGATCATCATCGGGGCTTGCAGCCCCGATACCCCTCTTTTTACATCATGTGCTACACATCGGATCATCATCGGGGCTTGGAGCCCCGATACCCTGCTTTTTACATCATGTGCTACACGTCGGATCATCATCAAGGCTTGTAGCCCCGATACCCCGCTTTTTACATCATGTGCTACACGTAGGATCATCATCAGGGCTTTCAGCCCCACTTGCTACGTGCAAAACAATTATATTATATTATTACCCATTTCAGCGAGTACTGACGACCACTGCAAAATACGATAATTTGGTCCAGGGAGCATTCTCTTATGGCACAAGGATGATTTATGTAACATGTTTCTAAATGCTACGTACAACATTATTTTATTACATTATTATTACCCATTTCAGCGAGTACTGACGACCACTGCAAAATACGACAGTTTGGTCCAGGGAGCATTCTCTTTTGGCACAAGGATAATTTATGTAACATGTTTCTAAATTATTAGTCTTTTAAATACCGGTACATTCTTTAATAAATCACTGAAAAACAAATGTGAATACATAGGATGTGGAGTGAGTACGAAATTATTATTATTTTTTATTTTTTGGCGTATCATTTTTACGTAAATAACGACAAATAAAAACTAACATGCCACATAACATTATTTTAAGAAATACAAGAAACAAGCATGAACAATATTCACCATTCTTAATGATCGGGGGATAGAAAAAAAACCGTATGGAATAGATATTACATACAAATGTGCGTGTAATAAACAATAAGCAAACCATCTTCGATTAATAATTCCAAAACAACGTGAATATAGCGTGCATTGTGTAGGAAAATAATTTCTTATAAGTTGCTCCCAATGTGCATCATTGTTAACTTATGAAAACAAATGAAAATTAACATGGCATATAAACACTATTTGAAGAAAGATAGGAGATATTAAGTAATATTCATCGTTCTTAATGATCTTCGGATGGAAAATAACAATGAAATATGTATAAAATAGAAATTACATACAGGTGAGCATATAAAAAACAGTAAGTAGAATTATTTATTTGATTAATAAGCTTAAATTACTCCAGGTTTAGTGTGTTGTGTAACAATAGACAATGGAATCGTTCACAGAAGTGAACTATAAATGATGTGAATCGTTCAGTGCATCCATCTTGTGTAACAATACCCTAGAAGTGAACTATAAACGATGTGAATCGTTCAGCGACGACTTCTTACAAATAACCAGACTTTTACACAAAAAGACCAAAATAAAGAAGATGGGTAGACCTACACATGAATTAAAATTATAAGTGACGAAGAACAGTAATAGAGAAGTGACAAGAAAATTCAACATTCGGACTTACGAAAAATGCAATATGTGGCTGCAATACAAAAGACGCTGTATTTTGTTTTCCTTGCCTATTGTTCGACGGCGAACATTTATTGACAAAAATAAGTACGTTTTATGAATTTTATTTATTTTTCTGTTTGGATTTAGAACTGTGCGTAGTAACTAAATAATTTTGATTATCGTTTTGCAGGTATGATTGATTTGAATGACATGAATTAAAGAATTAAAAAACACGATTCTTCAGCTGCACACATCAACAATAATGTTAAATTAGCAGTGTTGGGTCAAACAAACATACAGACACAATTGGATTCAATTGGATTGTTGCACTTCACAATGATAAAGTTACCAAGAACAGATATGTGCGTGCGGTTTTGTGGAGCTTTGGAGTTGGCCTTAAGAGGTCACGATGACGGAGACTCATCTTTAAACGCTAGTATTTTTCTTGGCCTCATCAATTTCAGTTCTGAATTAGACGCACTCTTAAGGAACATTTGGAAAGAACAACAGTGTTTAAGGACACATCAAACATTATACATAACGAAGTCCTTCAAGCCATTTTGATGTATGCCATGACGATATTTCAAAGAAATAAAGAAAGCTGCTGACTTTTTAGCAATTAAGGCTGATGAGACGACACACGTATCGAATGCTTGTGGACGTGTGAACTGTGTTATAAAACGCAATATAGCGAAAACAATATTATTTACGGTGTTCTGCAATAGAAATTGAACACTTTACTTTGCTATTACTGGACCTACATAGGAAAATGATTAACTCCAATTTCTTGACTAACAAAATTATGTAAATCTATACCTACGTAATATATGTTAATAGTCATGTAGTAGTTAGTACCTATAATAATAATAATAATAATAATAATAATAATAATAATAATAATATGATAATCACAATAAATATTTGTGTACCACCAGGATTATTTATCACCACACGCCACTACCTAATGTTACAAGATTATGCACTCTACCACTTCTACTACACATAACTTAAAGAAGAATTTACTATCGAAGATGGAAAGCACATTTTGTCCATATTGGCCAACATATTTCCTTATAACATTTTAAATTATGGTCGCGGCATTATCAACATAGCCTACTTACTTACAAATGGCTTTCAAGTAACCCGAAGCTCCATTGCCGCCCTCACATAAGCCCGCCATCGGTCCCTATCCTCAGCAAGATTAATCCAGTCCCTACCATGACACCCCACCTCCCTCAAATCCGTTTTAATATTACCTCCCATTTACGTCTCGGCTGCCCCAAAGTTCTTTTTCCCTCAGGTATTCCAACTAACACTATTATATGCATTTCTGGATTCACCCATACGTGCTATATGCCTTGCTCATCTCAAACATCTGGGTTTAATGTTCCTAATTATGTCAGCTGAAGAATACAGTGCGTGCAGTTCTGCGTTGTGTAACTTTCTCCATTCTCCTGTAACTTCATCCCTCTTAGCCCCAAATATTTTCCTAAGCACCTTATTCTCGAACACCCTTAGCCTCTGTGCCTCTCTTAAAGTAAGAGTCCAAATTTCACAACCATACAGAAAACCGGTAATAGGCTTTAACTGTTTTGTAAATTCTAACTTTCAGTTTTTTTTAAAGCAGAGTAGATGACAAAAGCTTCTCAACCGAATAATATTCTGCTTTTAATTTATTCCCTGTGTCATTTATATTTGTTACTGTTGCTCCAAGGTATTATAATTTTTTCTATATTTCAAATAATACATTTCCATTTTTTATATTTCCATTTCGTACTATGTTCTAGTCACGAGACATAATCATATTACTTTGTTTTTTTTTTCGATATTTACTTCCAAACTTACTTGCTTCAAGTGAAATTGTCGCTTTTTCCCTAACCGTTTGTGGATTTTCTCCTAACATATTCACGTCATCCGCATAAACAAGCAGCTGATGTAACCCGTTCAATTCCAAACCTTCTCAGTTTTCCTGGAATTTCCTAATGGCATACTCTAGAGCAAAGTTAAAAAATAAAGGTGATAGTGCATCTCCTTGCTTCAGCCCACAGTGAATTGGAAAAGCATCCGACAGAAACTGACCTATACGGACTCTGCTATACGTTTCACTGGGACATATTTTAATTAATCGTACTAGTTTCTTGGGAATAAAACTCAATAAGAATGTTATGTAAAACTTCTCTCTTAACCGAGTCGTATGTCTTTTTGAAATCTATAAATAACTTATATACTGTGCTATTATATTCCAATTTTTTCTCCAATATCTGTCGAACACAAAAAACCTGATCAATAGTCGATCTATTACAATTATCAACATACATCTAGCAAGTTAGTTTGTTCTGTTGCTTTTGACTGAGCTGTACTAAGCTGTGCTCTGGAATTACTGTGGCTTCTTGAGCGACTAACATTAGCTGCACTGGGCCACATCGCAAGACCTACTCTAAGCAATACTTTTTCCTAAGTCTTGTAATTACTGTGACTTATACAGGGACATCATTTTATTTTTACTAACATTTTTAATATTAACCTGGCTATATATTTGGATTAAAAGTCTATAACCGGAAACACCGCTTGCTCCTCCTTCCAAGACTGGAGTTCGATTATACTGCCGTAAAATACAAATCACATTACTAAGTATAGGAGGCAAGAAAAGTAATTCATCCATTTATGTAAACTAGGAAATATCGCAATTTTGAGTTTGATAATTTTCATTAGATTTTTATTTAATCAAAATACAGTACTGTATTAACACTTAGTGTTTTTACTCACGAATTGAACTATCCATTCGGACGTATTAATTATGCTGTGTATATTGTACTGTTACAGCATATTAGCGTACGATATAGAGAATGAAGTTAAATTGAAAAATAATCATAATATGGATATTTAAACACATTTTTGAAAATGATGGCCGTTCATTTCGATACAGGCTTCAGTTCTTTTGTGCATATTATCGCACTATAGACTATTGTACCTAATTCCAATTACCAGCTTCGTCCTTCGTACTAGTAACTCATATTGAAATAATTCTATACCTATTCTATAAAAGAGTACCTTACTGTAAATTTAATCTTCACTTCTGCCCGATCCGAAAAGATAAAATTACTCAGAAATGCTATCTACTGTCCGTTCAAGTGGTTTTGTCGCAGGGTCGTAGAAAGGGGGGGGATCACGTGACAGTTAATTAATTAACGAGGCCCTTTCATTTATTTTAAACAGTTGTATAATATTACGTAGACGTCCAATTCCTAACAGAAATTAATGTTTTCAGAAAAGAGCTAAGACAGGCCAGCTACTAGACTTTACAGAGGAGCGAACAGAAGCGGGTGGGGGGAAACCGGGATGCGACGTAGGCAAACGGACGACGGTATGATTCAATATTGAATCGTCACTAGAAAATGCGAACATATTTCTGGAACGTACTATACTCACTAACTCAGTACTGCATACGCGGTCTTGGTTCTGTGTGGAGGACGGTTGTAAGTTTACTAGTAGAAGGGGTGGGAGTGAAGTACATTCAAAAACTCAGGTATAATAAAAATTGAAGTAAAAATAAAATGATGTCTCTGTAGAAACAATATGCTTAAATAATGTCGTGTAATCCTCATTCCTTGTTTTAAAAATTCCTCTCGAGAAAGTATGCATTGCGTTGTGGCTGTCATTGGTCTCGATGTGAGCTCTTGCCAATGTCACTGCGACGCGATTACAGATCTATGTACAGGGACATCATTTTATTTTTACTAACATTTTTAATATTAACCTGTCTATACCTTTAGAGAACCAGAAACACCGCTTGCTCCCCCCTCCAAGACTGGAGTTCGATGATACTGGCGTAAAACACAAATCACTCTACTAGGTATAGGAAGGAAGAAAAGTAGTTCATCCATTTACGTAAACTAGGAAATATCGCGATTTTGAGTTTGATAATTTTCATTAGGTTTTTCTTTAATCAAAGTACAGTACTGTATTAAGAATAAGTGTTTTTACTCACGAAGTGAGTTATCCATGCTAACGTATTCATTATGCAGTGTATATTATACTGTCTACAGCATATTAGCGTACACTATAGAGAAAGAAGTTAAATTGAAAAATAATCATAATATGAATATTTAAACACAATTTTGAAAATGGTGGCCGTTCATTTCGATACAGGCTTCAGTTCTTTTGTGCATATTATCGCACTCTAGACTATTGCATCTAATTCCAATTGCCAGTTTCGTCCTTCGTACTAGTAACTCATGTTGAAATAATTCTGTACCTATTCTACGTACTGTGAATTCAATCTTCACTTCTGCCCGACCCGAAAATATAAAATTACTCAGACATGCTATCTATCCCCATTAATCTCCCTAATTACTTAAATTAATTAACTAATTACATCTCTCCCCCCTCTTCGTAATTGAGCCATCATATAGCCAAATGGCTTGTCTCAAAATTGAGACGATTCAACAAGGCTCATGATAACAATCACCTCCTACATAATAGCCAAATTGGCTAGTCTCCTATACATGAGACAATTCATCTCGCCTAAGGTATTCCGTGGTTTTCCTCAGGCGTAAGACAAATGTCGGGATGAGCCCTATAAGAAATGGGCCACGGACCTATATGCCCTTCCCCATATATATTCCACCTTTATTATATACGATGTATGCCCTAGTTCAGATAATATTAATAGTCTATTAAATATACGAGGTCACTCAATACGTATGCAAATTGAAAGGTCAGGGACCTCTCAAATTGCAGATTAGATTTCACGGCGCTTCTTCCGACGGCCTTCACATGCTTTGTCATTGAACAACAGATGACGGCGTCTTGCCATCCTAACGGCAAACACCAGCCAACTCCTCCTCGCCCCGTTCCGTGATCAATTGATCAATCTCAGCCCCCCTCGCGTATGTGGTACCTAAGAGGTTACGTCCAATTTCGGCTTCCCCTTCAAAATTTTCTAGAACTCCTTCAGGGGAGCAGCGTAACCCGGAGTGAGACTAGTGGCCAACAGGCTTGGAGCTCACATATTTAGTTTTGTACAGCCCCCAACCCCTTGCAAGGACGCGTTTTGCGTACCTTTTAGATTTTCCTCCCAATTCTCCTTCGATTTTTCGATTTTTCGATATCTACTGTCCGTCCAAGTGGTTATGCCGCAGGATTGTAGAAAGGGAGGAAATCACGTGACAGTTAATTACTTAACGAGGCCCTTTTATTTAAGTTAAATTAAACAGCTGTATAATATTACGTAAACTTCCAATTCCTAAGAGAAATTAATGTTTTCAGAAAAGAGCTAAGACAGCCCAGCTATTACAGAGGGGCGAGCAGAAGCAGGTGGGGGAAATCGGGATGCGACGTAGGCAAACGGACAGTACCTGTGCGAAAATATGATTCAATATTGAAAGCTCTTTCGTCACTTGAAAACGCGAACATATTTCTGGAACGTACTATACTCACTAACTCAGTACTGCATACGCGGTCTTGGTTCTGTGTGGAGGACGGTTGTAAGTTTACTATTAGAGGGGGTGGGAGTGGAGTACATTCAAAAACTCAGGTACAATAAAAATTGAAGTAAAAATAAAATGATGTCTCTGTAGAAACAATATGCTTAAATAATGTCGTGTAATCCTCATTCCTTGTTTTCAAAATTCCTCTCGAGAAAGTATGCATTGCGTTGTGGCTGTCATTGGTATCGATGTGAGCTCTTGCAATGTCACTGCGACGCGATTACAGATCTATGTAGCAGTTGTTAATCAATAGAGAAGGCCTTTCACTTTGTTAGCAATAACTCTGCCAGTCTATGGTGAGCAGCCATCAAACCCAGACAGACGAGTGAGGATTCCAGACTGTGATCAGTCATCAAAGCCAGGTCTGCAACGAGGCGATGCGAGATAAGCACACCAAAGAATTACAGGTCACACAACGTATGAGACTGAACGCAACGTAGAACAAACGAGCGAATCAACGGCCTTTGTATTAATGAGGCATAAATCATATTCCTACGGCAGCAGCTGTCCCCTCGGTGTCGATGTCTACGATGGCGTTCGGCGTTAAGTATAGTGGGAACACCAAATTCAATAAGAATATCATATAAAACTTCTCTCTTAACCGAGTCATATGCCTTTTGAAATCTATGAATTCAACTGCCACAATGATTTGAAGAGTAGGCCTAAGGCTGTGTTGTGTATTACAAAAAATAAATAAACATAGTCTTTGATGTGAACTTTTAACTTCAAATGTTACTGTTTTATGGGCACTGTTCTTAATGAAAAGTTTAAGGCTATATTACAATAATCTTTGATGTAAAATTTTAACTTAAAATGTTACTATATCAGAGGCACTATTCTCAACATGTTAAAACCTATATTACAATAACCTTTGATGTATTTGCATTTATTGGTTTATTTTACGACGCTGTATCAACATCTCAGGTTATTTAGCGTCTGAATGATATGAAGGTGATAATGCCGGTGAAATGAGTCCGAGGTCCAACACCGAAAGTTACCCAGCATTTGCTCGTATTGGGTTGAGGGAAAAGCCCGGAAAAACCCTCAACCAGGTAACTTGCCCCGACCGGGATTCGAACCCGGGCCACCTGGTTTCGCAGCCAGACGCGCTGACCGTTACTCCACAGGTGTGGACTGAATGATTTATTTGTTATTGTTTCATAGGTACATGTAATGATGAAACCTAAGAACGAATAATGGTTAAAGCCACTTTTAACCCACCTTGTATTGAATGTTCTGTACATCTTAACGAGAGAAAAATTATCCCAAATCAAATAGGGGAGACTGTTGTACCTTTAGCATAGTGTACCTTTGAACATTTTTTGTTTTTTAATGTTTGCTGCTACCTAGAGGACTCAAACTGAAGTAGATTGTAGAGAAAACCGCTAAGTAGCTCTGGTCGTAGTTTCAGTTTGATTTATTGAAAAGTTTGAGTTCCGTGGACAAAAGAAGTTTTTTTAGTACCAAAAGTAAACATTTCGTTCATTGATGTATGTTTTCTAACACAAAACCAGATTGCATTTGTTAATATCTATCAAGTACGGTGTGTTCCCTATCATCTGGTGAGTAATAACATATTTTAATTTCCATGATTTATTTGACTCTCTAGTTTTGGGAGCCATATTTGTTTAAACGTGCACCCTCTTGTACCTTTGAACACAAAACATCTTGCACCATGGAACATGTTCCAAATTACACGATACTATCGGTTTTTGTTTTTCTTTTATTTTAAGGTCATGTCACGAAGTGAGTCTGGAATTAAAGAGGTCCCCAATTGATCCGGATGTCTTGAAGAAAGCTGTTGAAGCAGTTATTGCTCCTCCAGGAAATAAAATCTAAATCAGAGAAGCCTGCTCTGGTTTATGATTGAAAATACATTTTAAATATAATTGTCAGTTTTTACAGCTATATTCCCACCTATATTCCATCTGTTCCAACTTACTTACGTAATGTCCCAAGGTACACGAGCCTGTTGTACCTTTGAACACATTACATATCGCTTCATTTTATTTTTTCCATCCTTAATAGATCTGTAAAACAGGAAAATACATACAGGAACTTGTAAAGGAATCTTCAATAATCATTTCAAGCATTTTTTCATTTAAAAAATTTCATTTCCCAAAATTAAAAAAAATAAAATGTGAAAAGTGTTTAAAGGTACAACAGTCTCCCCTATACTTGTAATTACTAAGATCTTAAAACATAAGGAGGACACCAAAGCCACCAAACACGAATATCACCACTCCGTATCTTCCATGTAATTTCAACCGTGTCAACTCGACAATGTAGCCAACACTTCTGGTGAAAAACGCTTAAAAGATTAGTTACATTGCCAATTAACTTATTAGTTAGGTAGGGAAGAGTCGGGTAGTATCGGACAGTGCGTTTCTTTCATCTACCACCATATGGTAGTACCTGAATGACATGGTTACGTTTCCCTATGCGACATCACAGAAACGTAACCAAGTCAATCAGGTACTATCATCGTGTAGTAGATGAAAGAAACTCACTGTCCGATATTACCCGATGTCCGATACTACCCGACTCTCCCCTATCTGTTGGCTTTAAAAGTAAGAAATATATTATTAAGTTTAAGAAACCGTATGGGGGAAGACAGATTAAATGCGTTCGGAATTGTTAACAGAAAACACAATTGTACAGTGCATATCCCTTTCAGTTCTTCAGTAAAAAATCTTGGCATTCACATGGATAATAATCTCAACTGGGACTTGCAAACAGAAACCTGCAGAAAAGTATATTCTATTATCCATGTGCTAAAAAGGATAAAAATGTTCATCTCCCCTCTTGCTTAAAAAAGTCCCTTGTGCAGACACTTGTATTTCCCTATTTTGACTATGCGGACATTTTACTGACTGACCTCTCCAGCGACAACAAAACGAAACTTCAACGTGCTCATAATTTGTGTGTACGTTTTGTAAGCAATGTTCGTAAATATGATCATATTACCCCATCCCTGGAAGCAATAGGTTGACTTAAACTAGATAAGAAAAGAAATTTATATTCACTTCTCTTTCTCTCCGAAATCTTGAACCCTTCTATTCCTTCGTACCTGTCGTCTCGCTTCACTTACCTTTCTTCCCACCACAATCTGAACACACGCTCTCGTCATGAAACAATACTAACAATACCATCCCATCGCACCTCCTCATACTCATCCTCTTTCACAATAGCCCTGCCAAGACTCTGGAATTCGCTACCTGCTAGCATCAGGAACTGTCGAAATAAAATTGAATTCAAACGCAAACTTACTAGGCACTTGGTCAGTAATTGATTTCTTGTAAATAGTTTCCTTAATCTATCACAAAATATTTCAATATCCAGTAATTTCATCACTATACAATTTTGTTATTCTAGGTTTAATTTGTAATTCAGTAAATATAAAATATTCTTTGTTTTTCTATGACTATTACACTCTTACTACGTCATACTACTTTTGACCAATAAAATGGTACGAAAGGACGTATTTCAACCAATCATGGCTGCTTATCGCACAATTTTATCGCGTCCCTAGCATTTGTTTAATTTTATCGCGTCCCTAGCATTTGTTTAATTTTATCGCGTCCCTAACATTTGTTTAATTTTATCGCGTCCCTAGCATTTGTTTCTTTGTTTGCCAACATTTGAAACTGCGCTGGTCTGGACGTCAAAAAAAAAAAAAAAAAAAAAAAAAATATATATATATATATATATATATATATAATTACAAACCACTCCAGTCGATGCACAGCAGTTTCAAATATGACTCGCATTGGCATTCAAGAACAAGAATTAATAAAAATCACTGATCATACCTATGCATCTTCTGAAATCCGATTTACAAATGAATGAAGAGCACCATTCGGAAATCCTGAATAAGTTGAATACACCATGTAGGCCTAAATCAACGAGTTCCACTTCTATTACGCACACGTCCAATATAACATAAATTGAACCACCAACCACATTCAAATTTGAAAATTGTACATTTAATAATTATTCCTTTTAAAATTATTCATTCTGAAATCCTGAATAAGTTGAATACACCATGTAGGCCTAAATAAACGAGTTCCACTTCTATTACGCACACGTCCAATATAATATCAATTGAAGCACCAACCACATTCAAATTTGAAAATTGTACATTCAATAATTATTCCTTTTAAAATTATTCATGTTTACTTTTTATGTCGTCGTCGTTAATTAAAACTTTTCTAACACTTGTGTACAGTATATTAGTTAGGTTATGTTATAGCTTCTGCTATATGATATTATGGATAGTCACGTATCAGAGATTGTTTAATATTAAGATTTATTGAAAATCATCTGTCAAGTGACGTTGATTACTGGGATTCGGATAATTGAAGTGGAATGCAACTGTCTTAATAAAAATGAAACTGAATCACCAAAGCCTTCTTGACTAGTAACCGTCTACAGAGTTCAATGAAGATTCCATAGTTGGCACAACTGCCATCTAGCGTAATGGTACAATAATACATTTGAAGACAGGTTTATTTTCGTAAGTCAATTAATATTTTATTGTATTGGAGTACTTTGTTACCTATAATCTTTATATACTTTCTTCTAATCGTGTAATAGTCAATTAAATCCCACTCGAGTTTTGATTTTCTCTAGATAAATCAAAACCTCTAGTGAGATTACTGTTGATAAATTATCTAGCTTTAATTTGTCAGGTAATCTTATCGTACTTTGATTTTTATTGTAATTGTAATTGTAAATTTAATATCTACTAATTGTAATTTTATTTGTAATTGTAATTGTAAATTTAATACTAATTGTAATTTTATTGTTCATATTATAGTTGGAATCTCCTGGTAGAGGGGTAGGGAAGGCCTGACGGCCTTATCTCTACCAGGTTAAATAAATAAATACTAATACTAGATGAAATTACTGACAAGTTCCATGAGAAGAAACGTTGTACAGAATTCTACTTGGAATAAGTAAGGTAAGGGCATATTCTAATTGTTTTTCAATCGAAAATGTAATAGCCTATTATTAAATTTGACATAACGTTCACAACTGAGCCCCTCCATGACTAATATCTACGAGCCGCCACTGGTACAAATTGTAAAACCACTGTTCTTTGTATCCACGAGCCTCATATATTAATTGCTGCTGTTCGTTGTTAAATACTTATTTACTTCTAATGCCGAATAAAACCAACTACTTGTATTTCATTTTGTAAAGAGTACAAAAATATCAGTAACTCGATATCCTGGGAGAGACAGTAACTACTTGCAGAGAACCTACATCGTGACCGACAGTATAGCACCTTACATGTTCATCACGGTCGGACGACTTCTTCTGGGTCAGCAAGTTGCGTTCTATAAAAAGCCCCGAAGACAACGCTGCAACTTTGGGCATGCTGTCAATTTTCCCTTTGAAGAAGAGACACTGTAATGGACACTTCCACACAGCTAGTCAATGATGAGCCATGTGGAAACGCACACATGACCACAACAACGCCACAACATTGCGACTTTGAGGCAGATGACTACAAACTCTATATCTTACTTCGAATGTCATGAGAAATTGAAGATTAAAAAAATAGAACCCTAGTCCAAAAACGCAAATTTGAGATATTTAGTATATGGTGAGTGTATTGTAAGTGCCATCTTCTGAATTATTTATTTATTTATTTATTTATTTATTTATTTATTTATTTATTTATTTATTTATTCTGGTGTAGTTAAGGCCATCAGGCCTTCTCTTCCACAACACCAGGAATACAAATACAATAATAGAAATAAACAGAAAAAACACTATATACAAAATAAAGCACACAAGAAATAAAGAGAGAGAGAGAGAGAGAGAAAAAAAAAACACTATAAACAAAATAAAGCCACACAAAAATATACACAGGTTGCAGTCACACAAACTTTAAATGAGTGATTAAGTATCATAATTAATTGTATCCTAACTAATTAACTAACATAAACAAGAAACTTGGAATTTTAATCTCGATTAAAAAAGAAAAAGAAAAAAAAAACACAAATCAATTCTTCTAGCAATACTTAAAAACATTAATTAAGACAAAATTTTCCAATTTAATTTTGAATTGTGATAAAGTCCGGCAGTCCCTGACGTCATTAGGTAACGAATTCCAGAGATAAAATCACTAGTTTTACAGATAGAAATGAATAAAAACACACATTTACTAAAATTAATTCGTTAAAATATGTAATTACAACAGAAATAAACTCGTTGCCATGGCGATAAAAAATTCCATTTCTTGTGCACTAAGCCAGTACCAGAATTTGTTTGATTCACTGTGTAGAAAATGAAGAAAAATTAAATTAAATTAAATTAAATTAAAGTTAAAGTTACCTACCTCTTACTTTTGAAAAACCCTATATATTATTATAACAGTATAACACAAATGTATACAAACAATAGACAACTAACATACCTTGTCTAATAACAGTTAATAATATTAAAACACACTATGTCCACAAAAAAAGGGGATTTTATTTTCTTCAATGCATAGTTTAATCAAAGATTCGAGGTAATTTTCTCAAATGTAATAATTTGAGAACACAATTTCAAAATAAAAATTATATGACTGTACTTTGATATTGAATTATATGTTAAGAACTAAATTTCTCTAGCGTCAAATGAGTGACAGGATGGCGTGGAAATAAGCGATTCTGACCTGTTTCATATCAACACCCCACTTCAGTTTGCCCTTATCGGTTATCGACCCATGTTTCTCCGATAGAGCCCGACTTTTTCTATTTTTATGACAGTCGCTATGTATATTTTAAAGTGACCCTTGCTGTATTTCTGGAACAAATCCTCGGAACAAACAAATGCATAATTTAATCGCTGCAATATTTTGCACACCTGAAGAAGAAACGCAGTCCGAAAAATTGACAAGCTGAAAAACATTCTAGATTTAAAAAGAGTCACAGAATATCGACCAACTTTCCTGATTTACATATTCAGAAGTGTGAAATACCACATTCAGTATTCCCATACCGCTTAAGCGTCATATTCATTTTACTGCTTTAGGCTTTTAACATATTATTTTTAAAGACGTTCAATATAGTAATAATTATAAATTGGAAACTTACCACTGCAATTTCACCTAAATTGCACTGTTAATTATTGTTTTTAAATATTTGCAAAAATTAAGTAAACTCTAAATCAGTACATAACCTTACCGTTTGTTTTAAGTTCGCATTTATAGACTGGGGGAAAAAAAAGACAGACGTATATCACGGCCTGCTGGAGTATAGTAAACACAGAAAACATTTTATAGGAACAATGTTGAAGATAGATATATTTGTTTTCCAAAGTTGCCGTCATTCAACAGAAACCAAGATGGAGATTTCATTGCAACTCATTAGAAATTCCTCTTTCAGGTATGTAATAAACGATCTTCGCACAAAATAATGTACGATACACGAGCGGTATGTTTATTTTCATGTTCTCGGAAATTAAAAAAGCTCAACTACGTTTCGCTTTTTCAATCTTTTCCTCGAACATGAAAACGTCAACATACCGCTCTTGTAACGCATATTACTATTGTGCGAGATCGTGCGTATTTGCTTGCTTTCCGCACAAAACCAATCCGCAGAAAGTCTAAAATTCCACATTCAGTATTCCCAACGTAACACACATAACAATTTCCCTCTTCTTACCGCTTAAGTGACATACTGATTTTACTGCTTTAGGCTTTTAACATATTATTTTTAGAGACGTTCAATATAGTAATAATTATAAATTGGAAACTTACCACTGCAATTTCACCTAAATTGCACTGTTAATTATTGTTTTTAAATATTTGCAAAAATTAAGTAAACTCTACAACTCCACTAAAGTTACTGCATTCGTGATGCAAGTAACATTAAGGAAGCCGTGAAAAAATCAACAAACTTGCCGATGTTATTACTGCAATATGTTATATAAATAATATTGTTAAAATATTAAAATCAAAAATAAATCATTACATAACCTTACCGTTTGTTTTAAGTTCGCATTTATAGACTGGGGGAAAAAAAGGACAGACGTATATCACGGTCTGCTGGAGTATAGTAAACACAGAAAACATTTTAAAGCAACAATGTTGAAGATAGATATTTTTGTTTTGCAAATTTGCCGTCATGGAACAGAAACCAAGATGGAGATTTCATTGCAACTAATTAGATATTCGTCTTTCAGGTATGTAATAAACGATCTTCGCACAAAATAATGTACGATACACGAGCGGTATGTTTTCTTTCAATTCTCGGAAATTAAAAGAGCTCAACTACGTTTCGCTTTTTCAAACTTTTCCTCGAACATGAAAACTTCAACATACCGCTCTTGTAACGTATATTACTATTGAACTGCGTGCCACAACATAGCGTGTTTCCAATTGCTACATAAGGAGGAAGCTCTCTGAAGTTAAACATTTTTTTAATTATTATTATTGTTATTATTGTTATTATTATTATTATTATTATTATTATTATTATTATCATTATTATTATTTTACTAATGCAGGTACTTGACTGTCATTCAGTATGTTTTGCTATTAGATCTATGCAAGAGATAGCAAGTATCAATACCTAATATACTTTGCATACTTCCACTCGGTAATGAGTTTTGGAAAAATATTCTGGGGAAATTCTACAGATAGTAACAGTAGGGGAAAGTAGCCTATATCGTACCGGCGCCGAAATCGTACCCCTATTAATATTGAGGAAAGTATTGCATGCACGAACCTTCTGGGGAATATTCCATGAAATAAAAATAGAAACTGATACTCGTTCAGTTTCCCGCCTTTCACCCAAGACAACAGCTGTATTAAATCGTGCTTAATAGGAAGTTCTGATTTCTCATATAAGATTTTGTTACTCTTACATAAGCTTTTATTGAAACATTGAGTTAGTTTAATGAATGTCCTTTATTACACCTAACATATAAGATTGTTTGCATTATTTAAACGATAAAAACAATCACTGTAACAGTTTTGTTTAGGTTATAATCTGAATAGTTTGCTTGGAGTGCTGATTTCCTAAATCGTACCTTTGAAAGGTTGCTCATATCGTACTTACTTACTTACTTACTTACTGGCTTTTAAGGAACCCGGAGGTTCATTGCCGCCCTTACATAAGCCCGCCATTGGTCCCTATCCTGAGCATGATTAATCCAGTCTCTACCATCATATCCCACCTCCCTCAAATCCATTTTAATATTATCTTCCCATCTACGTCTCCGCCTTCCCAAAGATCTTTTCCCCTCTGGCCTCCCAACTAACACTCTATATGCATTTCTGGATTCGCCCATACGTGCTACATGCCCTGCCCATCTCAAACGTCTGGATTTAATGTTCCTAATTATGTCAGGTGAAGGATACAATGCGTGCAGCTCTGCGTTGTGTAACTTTCTCCATTCTCCTGTAACTTCAGCCCTCTTAGCCCCAAATATTTTCCTAAGAACCTTATTCTCAAAAACCCTCAATCTCTGTTCCTCTCTCAAAGTGAGAGTCCAAGTTTCACAACCATACAGAACAACCGGTAATATAACTGTTTTATAAATTCTAACTTTCAGATTTTCCATATTCAGAAATATAGTAATGGTATTTTTAACTGCGTGCCACATCATAGCATGTTTCCAATTGCTACATAAGGAGGAAGCTCTCTGAAGTTAAACATTTTTGTAATTATTATTATTGTTATTATTATTATTATTATTATTATTATTATTATTATTATTATTATTATTATTATTATTATACTAATGCAAGTACTTGACTGCCATTCAGTATGTTTTGCTATTAGATCTATGCAAGAGATAGCAAGTAGTCTATCAATACCTAATATACTTTGCATACTTCCACTCGGTAATGAGTTTTGGAAAAATATTCTGGGGAAATTCTACAGATAGTAACAGTAGGGGAAAGTAGCCTAAATTGTACCGGCGCGCGGCGCCGAAATTGTACCACTATTAATATTGAGGAAATTATTGCATGTAGGAATCATCTAGAGAATTTTTCACGAAATGCAAATAGAAACTGACACTCGTTCAGTTTTCCGCCTTTCGCCCAAGACAACAGCTGTGCATTTCGCCCAAGATAACAGCTGTATTAAATCGTGCTTAATAAAAGTTCTGATTTCTCATATAAGATTTTGTTACTCTTTCGTAAGCTTTTATTGAAACATTGAGTTAGTTTAATGAATGTCTTTTATTACACCTAACATATAAGATTGTTTGGATTACTTAAATGATAAAAACAGTCACTGTAACAGTTTTGTTTAGGTTATAATCGGAATAGTTTGTTTGGAGTGCTAGTTTCCTAAATCGTACCTTTGAAAGGTTGCTCATATCGTACCAATACGATTTTGGCAACGTGAACAATTAACGTCAATTTCATAATTATTTTAAATTTCAGAATAGATAATAGATAATGCAGACCTGCCAAGTGAGACACGCGGATTCTCACGCTCACAAGCACCCGAGCTGAAATCTCACGCATTTGTGGCTTACAAAACTTTAAAACAAGACAGTATCCCTGAAGATGTATGGGAAAGTGCTAAAGTCCAACATGAGGTGCAAGTAAGTCGGTACATTTACAGAATGGACATAATTTGGGCATATTTACACTAGGGACAGAACATCTAGAAGCTTGGAGGCCGTTACTTTTAAGCGGTCCGACCACCCCCTCCTCCCGCACTAGCAGGTATGATACCATTCAGCTGCAAAACATTTTCTGAACGGAAGTTATTGTATTGTGAGAGCGCAGCTGGATCAGTGAAGTAAGTGGTCGACGTTTTCAGTTTGTAGTGCAACGAACAATTGTGCTGTGTGTGGGCTCTTCTGTAGTGACGTCACTGAAGCCTCTAGTTGTTCTGTCACCGGTGTATCTCAGATGAAACTAGCAAATGGAGAAGTAAGGTACAAGAGGCTATCTGAGGTTGTTTAAATTGATTTTGATAATTCCACATTCTAATGCGGGTGAAGAATGTGTTTTTTCTACGATAAGGAAAAATAAAACTTGGATTGTACGTTATCATCTGTCTTGACCAGGAAAATGGCCATCCCTGAGCCATGCCATACATTCGAACCACCAAAAGAAGTTGTGGCTAATGCTGAGAAAGCACCGCATCAGTATAATAAAACACATTGCAATAAAGAGTGAGATTTGTATCGTTTACAATTAAGTGCAGTACATTAACTTATTTTGTGTTCTGTTGTTTTCCAAAAAAACGATTAACATTACATAAAAATAATTTGCATTAAAAATTGTGGTTTGTTAATGATTAAGTATGAAATAAATGGATAAAAGAAATTTGTTGTCTGACTCATTTTCCTTGAATTTCATTCTTCCTGACCAGTGGTCTCACTTACAGCGTATTCCGAATCTCACCGGTCCGGTGGCATCAATGACGTCACGTTGCAGCGAAATAAGGAACAAAACTGCTGGAAGGATCGATGCTGTCATGGCGACTATACAAGTTGTTTTCTGTGCTACGCTAGCAAAATTTTGCGAAATTTTCGTACTCCCATCTCGTTCAAAGAAAAGATAGCATAAACAATTTATTTCTTGAACCGGTAGTAATAACGGGTCCGTTGACATGTTCGCTCATAAGCCATTAACATATTGTTTTTACGTTGTGCTCATTACAAACAATACAGCAGAACACACCGCCATGACACAACAGTGCACGATGTTATTCGTCTGCTAATTCCCGCCCTATACAAGAACCAATCAGATTCACTGATGGCGGCTGATGGAGACTGCCACCACCTCTGCAAGTTGATGGTACCTGTGCGACACCGGTGGAGCATCAATGACGTCATCGGTGGAATTCGGAACACCGCGATGCCATCGGATTGCTCACCGGTGAGATTCGGAATACGCTCTTAGTTACCATGGAGACCCTTGGCAGCTCTGGATAATAGGCAAACGAGAATACGGAAAATGGGAACCAAGTGCTTTACTTAAGTCTCTGGACGAATTGCGATCCGGAGTGGTGGGATTGAATGTTGCCATAAGTACGAAATTCCAAAACAGACTTCAAGCGACATTTGATGGGCAAGTTGCAAATCATCCTGCAAATAGATCCGTCAACGAGAGGAATACAGCTTTTCCACGGAAAATAGAAGAGGAATTGGTTCAACATATTCTGATGTTTGACGAATATCTTTTTGAACTTACTATAACAGATGTCAGGTAGCTCGCCTTTGATGTAGTTTTTATTTTGAAAATTATATGTATATTGTGACAGCGACGTGAGATTCGAACTCACGACCAGCGTCCCACAAGAGAGCAGATCGCGCGGGCTTCACGGAGCACTGATGGACGGCGCGGCGGAGAGAAGGGAAAGGGCCTACGCGGCGAGAGAGTGGAGAGAGAGTGCGCGCGCATCTGGTGCTGGTAGAGAGGAGAGGGCTCTGGATTTTTCTGGAGTGCCATCTCTAGAGACGCGTGGAACTTTCGAGGCTACGTCGCTGTGGTTATAAATTACGGACGCGAAGGAACGACAGCAGTTTGCAGTTATTCAGTCAGTGAGTAAGCCAGAGCAAGCAAACCAGACTTGTGTGCCGGAGTTCGACTCGAGTGTGCGTCCGCATCTGCGTCAGCATCCGAAGGCCTGAGTTCGAGTGCAGTGGACCGCAGTTGGAGGGACCTGAGTTCGAGTGCAGTGGACTGTCTCTGAAGGTCTGTGGTTCGAGATACTGTGAACTCGAGTGACTGAGCTAGAAGAACTGTGAACTGAGAACTGGTAGTTCTGATTTGTAAATAGTGCTTTGTAAATATTAGTTAAGATTAGCAGTTCATTGTTGTTCGCACTAGTCCAAGTAAATTGTCATTGTCGTCGGTGGAGTGCTATAACGAATACTGTGTTGAGTGAAAATCCAATTGTTGACGAGAGCGTTTAAGGCGAATTGTAGAAAGGAATTATTGTTGTGACGAATAAATTACATTGTTGTTACTGAAAAAAAGTCACAATATTTTACAAATGGGTTCGATTTAAGCATCGTCCTCTCATCGTATCTTCAATCCGTCAGAATCCTTCCTATGAGGTTTATGAGGAAGTTGGTTGCGTCTCTTCTGATGGCTCTACTAAACGTACTGATACCATCATAATTGATCGGCAGAAGGATAAGGGTGTCATTCTTGATCCCACAATCCGTTTCGAAATGCACGAGCAACAGCCAGAAGAGGTATGTCGTGAAAAACAAGTCATATGTGAGCCTTGTTGTCAGCATCTTGGAGCACAATACCACATCACACATTGGACAGTTTCTGAGCTCATGTTCGGTGCCCGTAGCACGATCCCACGAGAAACTTTAAATCAACTTAAACAATTTAAAATTTCTGATGCAACGATTAATGCCATAAGATCTCATGTGTTAAAATCATCCATAGCTACAATTAGTAATCATTTGTACCCAACAAACTTTTATTGTAAATGATTTCCTATGTTTTCGTATCATTTATCTTAATGTTTTCATTTTCCTTTCAAATTGTCACACAATTGGTTTTCATGATTATTCTTTATGAATTGATTAGTAGGCCGATCTATTCGAACCCTTACTTAGGGCGGCTTTTTTATTATTACTAGATACGATTTTGGAAACAGGGCGCATAAATCGTACCGCTCACTGAGTTTTAAATAATGCCTTTTAAAAAAAATGATAATTGTTAAACATTTCTGAAAAAAATATTTTGTGTCTCACGGTCCTGTCCGTATGTCTAACAATATATGCAATTAAAATTCCTTCCCATTTCGGAATAAATAAAGAAAGACTGAAAAGTGATACGATATAGGCAACCTTCTCCTATATTCCTACTACAAAAAAGAGTAATTAGAATAGTAGTAGGTGCCAAATCTAGAGAATCGTTTAGGATCTTTTTAAAAAAACCACAAATAATGCACATGGCTCCTCAGTATATTTTTTCATTAATAAACTTCCTCATATGTAATCGTGAAAATTTTGTAACTAATTCAACAGTTCATAGCATAAATATGCGTCAAAAAGATGACTTTCATAATCCATCGCCAAGTCCATCGTGCTAATAAAAAGGAGCGCGTTATGACAGGACAGGAATTAAACGGGAAATCCTTGGTAGATGAATATACGTATTAACACAAGACAATGAGGTATAAAATACATGATAAGAATTAGAAATGATGAATGGCGAAGAAAAGGGCTAGAATGTTAATAACAATAATAATAATAATAATAATAATAATAATAATAATAATAATAATAATAATAATAATAATAATAACAATAATAATAATAATAACAATAATAATAATAATAATAATAATAATAATAATAATAATAATAATAATAGTAATCAATGGACAAGGATGGTATGTGGGCATACAGAGTGTTCGGTTGAATGTGTGACAAACTTTGAGGTGTGTAATGTAACAACTTTTACTTATAAACCCATATTCTGCGTCGCTCCAGTACAAAGCTACATAACCTTGAAAACAGTTTCAACCGTGACTATTATTCAATTATTTTCTCCTCGTTTACAGGGTGGGATGCGAGGAACGAGGAAATAACTGTTGTTTTGTTGAGGCGACTCTTTTCATATCTCATTTATTTACAATTCAAGTGCGTACATGTTTTCACATAAATGCGCTACACAAATTACAAATGATTACATGTTAGTACATTTTATTTATTTTATTGGGTTATTTTACGACGCTGTATCAACATCTAGGTTATTTTGCGTCTGAATGAAATGAAGGTGATAGTGCCGGTGAAATGAGTCCGGGGTCCAGCACCGAAAGTTACCCAGTATTTGCTCGTATTGGGTTGAGGGTAAACCCCGGAAAAAACCTCAACCAGGTAATTTCCCCCGACCGGAATTTTAACCCGGGCCACCTGGTTTAACTGACCGTTACTCCACAGGTGTGGACTGTTAGTACATATTTACAAAATTAATGTATCCTCTATTTTTTTTCATAGAGTGCAGTTTCATGGAAAGGACTTTTCCGACAGACCTCCTACTGCCCCCTACTAATTGGTTGTCATAAATAAATATCTTCCTTACTGTGACGGAAATCTTGTCTTCTCTTTTCAGTAACCAATCACAACCCTCGTTCAGAAGAATTGACAGGTACCCGTCAAATACACGTGGAGGCAGAGTTGCTGCATTTTTCCAGACGTGGCTGAACGTTCCGTACTGCTCTCACAAGCATTTCATTTGGCACCCGGCCACACTCCTCTCGTCTGACCATAGAATGTGTCGCAAAAGGCTAGGTTCCTCTTGAATCCATGCTAGTAGAGACTCCGCAAACTCCATTCTGATATCAAAGTCCTCACATGACAGAGCTTGCACAAAGTATGGCTTCCATGGCCGCCAATTCATTTCCCTTAGCAACGGACCCATAAGATACACCAGATTCCCGCTGGTACTGTCGAATGGATTTCTTAGGACTTCTCTGGAAGGCCCCAGTAGCGACTGCTTTGGCCTCCTCTGTGATCACTGTTTTTGTTCGGCCAACACCCTTCTGTTACGTAACTGAGCCAGTGCGAATCAAGTTGGCGTGAAGTCTCTTGATGGTCTTGTAGTTCAGCTTCGCATTTCTTCCTTTCACCATTCTCCACCATCTCTGCACCATAATTGGGGACTGCCACACCTCCATTCGAGCAGCAATTCGTGTTCGATCGTACACAGTATTGTGGTCATGGTTAATGTTTTAAGATTTACACCAAATACCTTACTATAATAATACCGGTCAGCTGTATACTAGCAGCATTGGCGTGAGTGTGAAATATCGCGGACCTGACATCTAGCGGAGAGGGGTGGAATTACGTCCACATATACAAATATTAACATAGCGAGATTCGGCCTATTGTTTAAAACGTGAGTTACTAATGTGGAATTATATATGAAACACTTAAGAAATGTTGAATAATATTTAATGTAAAATTATTATCTTATATCAAAGCTGCATATTATGAAAAATACTGCATACTTCATATTACTTTCCGTAATTAATTGTTACATATTTTTTCTTTGGTTTAGCGAGACAAAATCAATCTGATATTAGGAATGAATTTACAATAATGTTTTATATACGCATTGCTGACAACTGCAAAGATAAAATTGATAGTAATCTGATGCTTGTAATAATTAGTAAAGGCATGTGGACAACAATAAAACTTAATTTGATAAAACCTTAAAATCCAGCACATTTTAACTTCTATTTATTTATTAGGTCTAAATAAAAAAAAAAACTAATTTGTATTTTTCTATCAGCACAAAGACGAAGGAATTAGGCCTACTAAAGAATGTTGTTGACTTACGTTTTATGAACTGTCGGAAATCGAAAGTACGATTTGGAGCAATTTGTAATGCTGCAATTGTCACAATTATAAACAGCACATATATATCCTGACATTTTAACACTAGTACTAATTCATAAAACTATTAACAAATTGACTAGCCCAGCAACAATATACATTGCAGTTGATTACAGCTTGTTTCGCTAGTATCTCCATCCCGGCAGGTAGGTAGCAGCACCATCGTCGTTCGCACGTAAAACTGCTAGCTGTCCGGTATTATTATAGTAAGGTATTTGCTTACACTACATTTTTCTGATTACATTAAACGTTTCGGACCGTACTGAAAACACAATAAAGTAAAATAAAATGTCAGCTTCTTTTGTGATTTTAATGATATGGAACACGATACATTTCAGCGGTGAAATGAATCACTTAACCTGATTGGTTTCGCTACTACAGTGTAACAAAAAGTTGAATATAAATATGGGTCGCCCTGTATTGTGAATATAAGCAGTTAATTGAAGAAGTTAGGAAGTATACATGCATGTGAGTCTTATTCGCTGTCCCCCACATTGGCGCTGCATGAGTTAAAAGAGATCGTACAAGCGAGGTGTAGAATAACATTGAACAATTTAATCCATTTTGTGAACGTCGATTAACCAAATGGTATAATTCTCGAATTCTGGAAGAAGCTAGCGTAACAATGCGAGTTATATGGGCATTCCATGTAAGTTTTGTATCTATAATAATTATCACTGAACATCAAGAATTTTTCTCCGACTTAAAACAATGTGTCCTTTATAGTTTGGTGTGCGCTGAATCCGAAAATTCATCTCTTTTCTTCCTATCACATAAGGTTTTTAAGATATGCTATGATTTAACTTTTCGATAAACGCTCTCCCAGGAAACATCTGGCGGGGGTTGGGGGTTGTAAACCAAAACAAAAGCTAATGCATTTTATGAGTTTATGACTTATTTCAGATTTCTTGTGCTTGTTGGCATGTTCTTTTGTACTTCTAATAAATAAACAAATATTGGTCCTTTCCATTCCGTAAATTTCATAACAGTTCAAAGTGAGGTCTATGTAATGAACAAACATGGATGTGGTTTTTAGTATTTAAAATAAAAGTTTACCAGTTTACGTGAAGACAGATTAAGAGAGGGCATTTTCATCGGTCCACAAATTCACAAAGTTATGGCTGACTCTTTGTTTGAGGAAAAACTTTCCGTTACAGAAAAAATGACATGGAGCGCTTTTAAAAACGTTTGCTCAAATTTCCTTGGAAATTCTAGGGCAGACAACTACATAGAACTTGTTGTGGAAACCATGTTAAGTTCGTATGAGTAAATGGGGTGTAATATGTCTCTCATAATACATTTTTTACATTCTCATTTCGAATTCTTCCCTCCTAGCCTTGGAGCGGTAAGCGATGAGCATGGGGAAAGATTTCATCAAGAAATATATGAAATGGAAAGAAGATATAAAGGAAGATCATCATCCAGCATGCTTGCAGATTTAAATTATTTTAAATGGTAAGTTTAAATTCCGAAATTTTCTCATTATACCCATGAAATAGTTTTATTGTTGTTGTGTTTTAAACTATAACGTCAGTTTTGTATTCAGTACACATTCTTCAAGTATTATGAGGCATTTTGAATCCTTGGTGTGTTGTAATTTTATCACTAGGCTAGCAGTGAAAAATAGAAAAATATTTTTTTGTTCATAAAAATTCTATTAATTTTCCCCGGATATAATTCTCGAATTCTGGAAGAAGCTAGCGTAACAATGCGAGTTATATGGGCATTCCATGTTAATTAAATACATATTAGCAATATTCACCTATTTTTATTTCGGAGCAAGACAAAAAGTAAAAATTTGTTGTTCAGTGATCTGTGTTTACATACGTATATTTATTTTTAAGGGTATACTGAGTCCGTAAGGGCTACCCTCAATGGGAGGCAGTTTGTAAATAAAATAATGCAGCTTCTTGACTAGAAAGCCATGTAACTAATTCATTTAGAAGAACCAAAGGAGGTGGATTATGGATAGCCCTTACAGAGAAGATTTTAAGCTTCTATCTTGGTAATGTTGAGTAGTAATCGCCAGCGAGAGAACCAATTAGATAGCACTTATAATGGTGTTTGAAGAGTACTAATTGCAGTATTTAGATTACAGTGAGAATAAAATGTATCATCAACATGTATGTGTGACGGTCGTAAATAAGGAATGCCATATGTGAAGAGATTGAAGAGAAGTGGTGATAGGATAAATCCTTGTGGTAATCCGGCTAAAAATGTTTATTTAATTTTGCTGTTCTACTAACAACTACTGTCATATGTTTGCCCATGAATTTCATATTGAAGGAGGTCAAGGCCATACCGGCAAATTAAATATAAGTTAGTAACTGGAACAGATGCATTACAGGACCTACTCTGAATATATAAAAATATGCAAAGCTGCAAAAAAGAGGACGGGAAGTAGCGTTTTGAACAATTAAATTATCGATATATATCGTTTTTATTATGTTGTCAACCAACCAGTATTGTTCAAAATTAATTTTATCATAATCATGGCGGTAATTTCGAATGCTAGCTATTGTTAAATATACTTCCTGTTGGCTTAAAATGTAAGCCTAGAAATAAAAATTATGGAATTATAAATAGAACCTTTTTTACTTACTTTATCCATTAATACAAATATATTCTATGGTTTTTTATGTGTTGTGGTTTACTTAGGAGTGAAATTAATGTTCTTCGAAACATGTAATTCTGGAATGAGTTTGAAGAAATGTAGAAGTAAACGAGATGGACTCATGTGCAGATGTCATCGGAGAATATAAGATATTGAATGACAAACACAGAAACGCCGTATTGTAGCACTTGTGAAATCACTTGGATAACGGAGAAAATAAAACGGATCATCTCCAGTGAGATCCATGTCTAGTAGGCCTAAATACAGTCACGGAGCTTGAGTTGTGAGGGTGCTAGGAACAATAGACTGTGCAGGTACTATTTCGCATTGTCTGTAATGAGGCGATATTAGCGATCCTAGTGGTTAGCAACTGTCTATGGATGCATATTTACTACGTATTGAGTTTCGTGATTGACTGTGGTAAAATGCTAATTTTTACACCAATTATTTATTTAATATTTCGGTTCGGGGAAAATAGTAAAAAGTGTTTTTGTGAAAGACTAGTATTTTCCCTGGACCACAAATGCAGTATAAATGGAGTAAAATTAGTATTTTATAATATATTATGAAGATGACTAATATGAACTTAATTTTATTGTTGTATTAATACCAATGTTGTATTATTTGAAAGTTTAGTGTTACTGTGTTTTAAGTTTAGTTTTGGTTTGTTTCTTTAATTTTATTTTGAATAAATATAATATATTGTATGACAAAGGTGACTAATATGAGCTTAATTTCATTGTTGTTGGTTTTATTAAAATGATACACGTTTGTAGTATGTTTTTAGTTTTGTTAAGATGGCATACTTGATATAATAATCGAAAATATACAATATATAATCCATACTATGGAATACTCTGAGTCCTATAATGCATTTGTTCCCTTAAATATCTTATTTGATAGTAATATAATTATGTTATCTCCTACTTCTTAGTTTTTTATTATTGTTCGCAAAATAGTCTCATTCAAAGATAACGCGAGATTTCATCTCTTTGGATAATTCACTCGTGCTAAGAGCTCGTGAATCATGGATAGAATGAGAACTCTTATGATAGTACTTATGATTGTTTGGTGCTCCTTGAAATACTAACTGAAAATTACAAAATGCAAATAAGCAAAAGGAATATAGATGCAATTTAAGATTTCATAAAGGCTAAATGTGGAGCTCGTTTCCAAAAGGTACCAAATCCAACAGATCTAATTTTACAGGAAATGAAAAAAACTGCTCATAGTTGTAAAAAATATTATATATTATGGATCTATGTCACTATTCTTTATGTATTTAGGCATATATTTAAGATATTTCACACATTTTCAGGAAGTTATTAATAATTTTAGTTTGGATTTGGTACATTTTGGCAACAAATTGGATGAGGTACATATTGGCATGAGACAATTCAGTAATCATGAATGAGAATGAATGTACAGGAATTATTTACTATCACTGTAAAAGTGAATACATAATTAAACATTTTTCATTAAAAAAATTTAGGCTATGTTTGTTGTTTTCGTTTTTGGTTGTTTTACGACGCTATGTTTGTTGTTCTAATCACCATAATTAACATCAATGTTATCATCATACTCTGTTTTAACAACAGACTCAAAATTTGTAGTATTACTGTAAAGTTGGAGTTTATTAATGTCAAAATAGCCCATGGATACTAACAAAGAATCTTTTTTCTTAGCCTCCTGAACATGGCTTTGATATTGGCATGGAATAATTCAGTATTATAAATGGGGATGTAAAGGAATTATTCATTAGCACTATAAAATTAAATAGGCTACATATTACTAAACATTCTTAATTAAATTTCACAAAATGGAGGCTATGTTTGTTCTAATTATCATAATCAACATCAATGTTATCCTCATCCGCTGTTCCAATAATAAAATCAGAATTTATAATATTATTGTAAAATAATCCAAACAACTAATACGTCACTATAATAGCCAATGAAATTTCTGCATGACGCATGACATGTCAGTGACACAAAATCGAGAACCAATAGGAACACGCTAGAGATTTGGTATGTTTTTGCATCAAACTCAGCATGGATGTGGTATTTTCTGCTGCAAAACAATGTTTTCAGTGACTTCTGGAGACATGATTTGGTACTTTTTCGAGAGAAATGGTTAGTGTTTCCGTTCTAGAGGTAGCTAAGAATGTGCTGCCATCTGTATTCGTTTTTCGAAAATTGTGGATTTGGTACCTTTTGGCAACAAGCTCCACAAATAGAGTGTAGATACCGATATGTATACTGCATCTCAATGGTTTTATTTTTAAACTATATGATATTATAATGAATTACATATGAAGAGTTCGCGGGAAAAACGATGAATGTCACAGTTTTCTTAAGGTTGATGCCATTATCTAATTCAATGGATCAATGCGAAATTTAATGTTGTTCTTATGAAAAATGGTAAAAAGGAGAATTATCACCACGAATACAGTAATCCTTTCCTTTATTTTCTACAGAAACAGCACTAAATCTTGCAGTTATAGACTCAATTAGATATATAATCTTTAACAGAAATGTGACATTCATCGTTTTTCCTGCGAATTCTTCATATTATTTCTTCAACAAGGGAGAAACTTAGTTAAATGTGGTTCACCAACATAATGAACCCCTGTAAATTTTGTTTTGGCTAAGAACTTCCATAACCAAACCGATAAATTTGTTTTACGATGCATTCCAAATCGTTAAGTCTGATAATAATATTATATGAAATAACTTTTGTGGAAATTTCGTTGCAATCCACACACACATATATATATATATATAATTTGAACTGGTAATGGAAATTACGGGAAAACGGCTGAACGGATTTTAATAAATGGCCCCTCATTTTGAAGCTTGGAACCCAAAGTTTTTCGGAAAAGTAGTAGTTTTCAGTGAAATGTCAATTTTCCTATATAATTTTCCTATTTTTCAAAATCCATCTGTTGTCAGTTTTGAGAACTAATTTTATTGAATCACGGCCGGCTTGATTGAATTTCAGAACAAAACACACACTACAATAAACAATAGGCTATTACACGAAGGCCATGACCTGCAGGATTGCTGACATATTTAGAGCTCAATTCAATTTGATATTAAAAACTGATTCTGCAGTGTATAATTTTCTGAGTACAGCTGTGTATTGGATATTCAAATCTACGAAACTTGAGGTGGCTTGATGACATTATTACCATTAAAAATGAAATATTATTATAGTTAATATCATGATGCGTCTATTTTTCATTAATTGTACATAATATTGATGCCATATTGATGACATGAAAGTGAAACGTTTTGAGGTTACGTAAGTAAATGTAGAGAATATCTTAATTTAGAGCTTCATTTCTATAATTTACTGAGTGGCTCCTATATATATAACTACAAAACTTAAGTAAGATAATAATATTGTTATTAAAAATCAAATATTTTTATACTTATTAACCCAGTGGGGTTGGGTCTTTTTCATATACTTAATGGTGGTGGCTAGAGAGAGCGCAAAAATTACAGGTCCTAAGGAAAGATAAAAAGGTATTACTTACTGATAAAATAAGAGGCCTAGAAAATTTTGTAGTCTCCAGATCATTTCAGCAAGATCTCTTAGTAGGATAAAATGATTTTACGCTCTACATTTGAAGTTCTACATGCTATTGCTCGAAAGCTTAGCAAACCTGACATTTTTTTAAATTTTGCCTACAATCCACAATGACCTGAAATAGCTACTGCTATCGTCCTGACATTGATACTTGCGTTTTCGTGTTGAAACTCAAAAACTGAAGATGGATAGGTTCAAGAAAAAGTATTTGGCCTAAAAAAAATCCATTCAGAGGGAGTATGTTTCATTATTATGGAAGCAAATAACTATCAAAAAGACAAGTATTTTTCATTGAAAATAAATCTGAAGAATTTTTATTTGAATGTCTAACGAACTTAGTTTGCAGCAGGAGTTTGCAGCAGAATTTGCTGCACAAGTCACTAGTTTAATTGAAAATCACTGAAGAAAATAAAACATCCGTGAAGAAAATACTACATACTCTGATCGCTAAACACATTTTCTGAGATGTGACAACACAGTCTTACTACAGAGTGTTCTCTTTAGAAAGAAGCTAGACAGGCAACGGGAAGCCCATGTCTAGTCTTCATTTAAATAGAATTCTCTGTATGTCATGCAATGTCAGCTCTACTAGCAGTAACACGAAGGGGACAGCAGGAACAACAACAAAAACACGTACTTGGAGCTTTGGTAGGAAAGGGGCCCAACAAGGGGGCCGAGCCCCCCGGTGCAGGCCCGGGCGTGGAGTCTAACGATGCGCTGAATGTCGCGGTGCGCACTGCATGCCGGGAGAGTAGCGGAAGGAGACAAGAAAAAAGAAACAATATTAGTGAAGGATTATAATAAAGGGTTTAAAATATATCTATAGAGGATGCTACTGGAGAGGAAATTTCACCAAAAAGGGATTCAAAAAGAGGTGTTACAGTCGATGCTAAATCAAGAAATATATTTAATTTTCAATTAAAAACTAACTCTACAGGTTAAAGAAATATAATGGGCTATCAGCATGGAAGGTTTATAGATCTTCGTAGGACATTGGGTAGATAAATACCTCATTAAATTGTACTAAAATAAGAAAATCTAATTACTATATCATTATATAAAATATAACTACAATGTTCCAGAGCTATAGATAATAGCGGTCGCTTTAGTAAGTGACAATAATCTTTACGATCATTCAATATTTCATATGTATATACCTCATTAAATTGTACTAAAATAAGAAAATCTAATTACTATATCATTATATAAAATATAACTACAATGTTCCAGAGCTATAGATAATAGCGGTCGCTTTAGTAAGTGACAATAATCTTTACGATCATTCAATATTTCATATGTATATACCTCATTAAATTGTACTAAAATAAGACAATCTAATTACTATATCATTATATAAAATATAACTACAATGTTCCAGAGCTATAGATAATAGCGGTCGCTTTAGTAAGTGACAATAATCTTTACGATCATTCAATATTTCATATGTATATACCTCATTAAATTGTACTAAAATAAGACAATCTAATTACTATATCATTATATAAAATATAGGCCTAACTACAATGTTCCAGAGCTATAGATAATAGCGGTCGCTTTAGTAAGTGACAATAATCTTTACGATCATTCAATATTTCATATGTATATACCTCATTAAATTGTACTAAAATAAGACAATCTAATTACTATATCATTATTTAAAATATAGGCCTAACTACAATGTTCCAGAGCTATAGATAATAGCGGTCGCTTTAGTAAGTGACAATATCTTTACGATCATTCAATATTTCATATATATATATATATATATATATATATATATATATATACACGTCATTAAATTGTACTAAAATAAGAAAATCTAATTACATCATTATATAAAACATAACTACAATGTTGCAGAGCTATAGATAACAGCGGTCGCTTTAGTAAAAGACAATATCTTTACGATCATTCAATATTTCGTATATATACCTCATTAAATTATACTAAAATAAGACAATCTAATTACTATATCATTATATAAAATATAACTACAATGTTCCAGAGCTATAGATAACAGCGGTCGCTTTAGTAAGTGACAATATCTTTACGATCATTCAATATTTCATATATATACGTCATTAAATTGTACTAAAATAAGACAATCTAATTACTATATCATTATATAAAATATAACTACAATGTTCCAGAGCTTTAGATAATAGCGGTCGCTTTAGTAAGTGACAATATCTTTACGATCATTCAATATTTCATATATATACGTCATTAAATTGTACTAAAATAAGAAAATCTAATTACTATATCATTATATAAAACAAAACTACAATGTTCCAGAGCTATAGATAATAGCGGTCGCTTTAGTAAGTGACAATATCTTTACGATCATTCAATATTTCATATATATACGTCATTAAATTGTACTAAAATAAGACAATCTAATTACTATATCATTATATAAAATATAACTACAATGTTCCAGAGCTATAGATAATAGCGGTCGCTTTAGTAAGTGACAATATCTTTACGATCATTCAATATTTCATATATATACGTCATTAAATTGTACTAAAATAAGAAAATCTAATTACTATATCATTATATAAAACAAAACTACAATGTTCCAGAGCTATAGATAATAGCGATCGCTTTAGTAAGTGACAATATCTTTACGATCATTCAATATTTCATATATATATATATATATATACGCACAGTAAAACCTTGGATTTCCAGCATAATTCGTTTCGAAAACGTGCTCTTAATCCAAAACACTCGCATATCAAAGTGACTCTCTACATAAAAAAAAAACAATGTCAACTCAGATTAATTCGTTTCACAATCTTTTATTCATATTGTGATTTTATTTAGTAACAACAATGTAATTTATTCGTCACAACAATAATTCCTTTCTACAATTCACGTTAAACGCTCTCGTCAACAATTGGATCTTCACTCACACAGTATTCGTTATAGCACTCCACCGACGACAATGACAATTGACTTGGACTATTACGCACAACAATGAACTGTTAATCTTAACTAATATTTACAAAGCACTATTTACAAATCAGAACTATCAGTTCTCAGTTCACAGTTCTTCTATCTCAGTCACTCGAGTTCACAATATCTCGAACCACAGACCTGCAGAGACAGTTCACTGTACTCGAACTCGGGTCCCTCCAACTGCGGTCCACTGCACTCGAACTCAGGTCCCTCCAACTGCGGTCCACTGCACTCGAACTCAGGCCTTCGGATGCTGACGCAGATGCGGACGCACACTCGAGTCGAACTCCGGCTGGCTTGCTTGCTCTGGCTTTCTCACTGACTGAATAACTGAAAACTCTGAAGACTCTCTAGTTCGCTGGCGCCTGCTCTTTTATAGCAAAATCATAGTTGCGAGAACCTTCTACAGGTGTGTAGAGAATTATCTCAATATCTCTACATCGACATTTCTGGAAGGGCCGGGAAGGTCGTTCCACATCCACTGCGTAGCAGCTGCGCGCGCAGACTCGTCGCATGACGTAATACACCCTCTCTCCCTTCTCTCCACCGCGCGACGTCACCCAATGTTCCGTGGAGCCCGTGCGATCTGCTTTCTTGCGGGACGCTGGTCGTGAGTTCGATTCTCACGTCGCTGTCACATTGCCCCCTCCTTAGGGCTGCTCGTCCCGGGCAGTCCCTTGGTAGGCTGCTAATCGGTCCAGATGCACCACCATCATCTTCCCTCGAGGTTGTCGCTGGATCCGGTACACCACGTCGTTGATCCGGGTCACCACGCGGTATGGTCCATCCCAGGCACGCTGCAGCTTTGGTGATTTCCCTTTGGTCCTGGTAGGTCGATACAGCCACACCAGGTCGCCCTCCTGGAATCCTGCAGAGTTGGCTAATCTGTCGTAGCGCACCTTCATCCTGTCGCTGGCCATCTTGAGGTGCTCTCTGGCCAGTTGGTGAATTCCATTCAACTTCTCGGTGAGTTCTGCCACATAGTCAGTCGCTGGCTGGTCGGCGCTGGGTGGCGTGCCAAACAGCAGATCACAGGGCAGGCGCAGCTCTCTCCCGAAGACCATGTTTGCCGGTGTCATCCCTGTTGTATCGTGGACCGAAGCTCTGTAGGCCAAGAGGAACAGTGGGACTCTGGCATCCCAGTCTCGTTGATGGTTGGACACCACCTTCCGCAGATGCTCTTCCAAGGTTTTGATGTAGCGTTCCACCATACCATCGGACTGTGGGTGGAGGGGAGTGGTCCTGGTTTTATGCACCCCCAGACGCTCGAACAATTCTCCCATCAGGTTGGATTCGAAGTTGCGCCCCTGATCGCTATGCAATTCCCGGGGCACCCCGAATCGGCAGATGAAGTTGTCAAGCAGCGCGTCGGCCACCGTCGAAGCCTCTTGGTTGGGAATCGCGTACACCTCTGGCCATTTTGTGAAGTAATCCATGGCGACTAGCAGGTAGCGGTTCCCGCGATCCGTGACCGGGAACGGTCCAGCAACGTCGATGGCGATCCTCTCAAAAGGAGCTCCCACGTTGTACTGCTGCATGGCTCCCCTGCTGCGGGTCCTTGGTCCGCGACTGGCTGCACAGGTGTCGCATCTTCGGCACCATTGTTCCGTGTCGGTCCTCTGATGCAACCAATAGAACCTCTGCCTTAACTTGTCCAGCGTCCTGTTGGCTCCCAGGTGGCCTCCAGTCACTCCAGCATGAGTCTCCTCCAGCACTTCCTTCACCTTGCTCCTGGGCAGGACAAGTTGTTCTATGCGGGTCCTTCCATCGGCCGACTCCCAAATCCTCTTCAGGATACCGTCCTTGACAGTGAAGGATTCCCACTGGGCCCAGTAGCTCTTGTAAGTGGTGCTACGGTTGGCGATATCGGCCCATACTGGTCTCTGGCCGGACTCCACATCACGCAGTAGCTGTCCAATGTTTGGGTCCTCCAGCTGCTCCCTCCTTATGGCGGCGTTATCCCATCCTGGGCTCGGCTGGGCGGCAATTGCTCTTACTGCGTGGGCGCCATCCCGCTCTTCTACTTTCAGGCAGTGTTTGCAGCCATCCGGGCACGGACGTCGTGACAGGGCATCAGCGTTGGAATGTTTCTTCCCTTGTCGGTGTTCAGAGGTGAAGTTGTACTCCTGCAGACGTTGAACCCAACGGGCGGTCTGCCCCTCCAGATTCTTGAAGCCCAATAGCCAGGTGAGTGCAGAATGGTCTGTCCTCAGATGGAATTCCTGGCCATACAAATATTTGTGGAAGTGCTTCAGGGCTTCCACAATGGCAAGAAGTTCTCTACGCGTCACACAGTAGTTTCTCTCAGCCTTGGATAGTGTTCGGCTGAAGTAGGCAATCACCCTCTCTTGCCCGTCCTGTTCCTGAGAGAGTACTCCGCCGATGCCTACGTTGCTAGCGTCCGTGTCGAGCGTGAACTTCCTTCCAGGGATGGGATATCCCAGTACAGGAGCAGTGCAGAGCGCCTCTTTCAGTGACTGGAAGGATGACTCCGCCTCGTCCGTCCACTGGAATTGTTGTTTCTCCTCGGTCAGCTGGGTTAGAGGCTTAGCGATGTTGGCGTACCCAGCTACGAACCTTCTGTAATAAGTGCAGAGGCCGAGAAAGCGGCGCAGCTCCTGCTTGTCCCTCGGTCTCGGCCATCCTCTGACGGCTTGTAGCTTCTCCGGGTCCGTGGCCACTCCGTTGGTCCCTACTACGTGTCCCAAGTAGTTGACCTTCTTCTGGAATAGATGACATTTCTTCGGGTTCAACTTCAGTCTGGCTTGTCGCAGTCTCTCGAACACTTTCCTCAGGTTCAACAGCTGTTCGCCGAAAGTCTTGCCCACCACGATGACGTCATCAAGGTACAGCAAACAGGTGTCGTATGTCAGGCCTCTCATTACGGACTCCATTAGTCTCTGGAATGTAGCCGGGGCGTTGCAGAGGCCGAACGGCATAACGGTGAACTGCCATAGTCCCTGGCCTGTAGAGAATGCCGTTTTCTCCTTATCCTCCGGATGTAGGGCCACCTGCCAGTATCCTGACTTGAGATCCAACGTCGAGAACCACTCTGCTCCGGCCAGGGTGTCCAAGGTGTCGTCAATTCGTGGAAGGGGAAAGCAGTCGTTCCTGGTGACGTCATTCAGTCTTCTGTAGTCCACGCAGAAGCGCAGGTCCCCATTCTTCTTCTTCACCAGCACCACAGGTGATGACCAAGGGCTGTCGGATTCCTCGATGACCCCTCTTGCTTTCATGTCCTCCAGTTGGTTGTCAATCTCCCTCTGTTTAGCTAGAGGGACGCGTCGAGGAGGTTGTCTGATTGGGCGAGCATTTCCGGTGTCGATGCGGTGCTGGACTTTCTCCGTTCTCCCGTAGTCATTTTCAGACAGACTGAACACGTCCTGAAATTCTGTCAGTAGATCGTGGACTTGTCTTCTTTCTCTTTTGCTTAAATTCGCCGGCAATTCTCGAGCCAGCTCTTTCAGTGGTGGGTCTAAATCTGGACGTGGTCGGTGACACTCCTCGTTTTCTGCCAGCGACGTCACAGACACCACCGGCTCGACGTTACCTAGTACAGTTCCACTAGGCACCTCCTTGTCCCGATTGGTGACATTCAGGACCCTCACCGGTACCACCTTCTGATTCGGGAGTAAGGATCTGGCCACATAAACCCCATCTATCGGAGTTGTTTGCGAATCGAGGAGCAGGTTTCTCTTCGGCTGTCCGTCCAGTCTTGCCGTCACCAGCATCTCGCAGCCTGCCGGGATTGTCACATGATTCTCCAAGGTGAGTCTGCTTGCAATGGGTTGGTCTTCGACGTCCCTCAGGAACACTTCATCCTGACCAAACCGCAGGATACGGCGCCTGACATCCACCGTTGCATCGAAGATCCGCATGGCGTCGAGTCCCAGGATGACGTCTTCAGTGATGTTGGCGACGAACACCCACATCTCCAGTCTCCTCTTTCCCAATGTCAGATCCAGGAAAACCTCCTTTTGGATGGGCAGGTTCTCGCCTGAGGCAGTACGTAGCTCATACCGGCGCAGCGGCGTCCTCCCAGGTAGTCCACGCACGACTTCCGGTCTGGCGATAGTGAGCGACGCCCCGGTGTCTACCAGTACTCTGCATGGGCGGCCTCTTATCCATCCGTCAGCAATCAGCCCATCGTCGCATCTTCTGTTAACCGTCTTCAAGATCAGCCGAGGGGATGGTGATGACGGCGCCGACGTGCCCCTCATCGCATCGGCCCCTTTTAGTTTTCCTGTTTGTGACCAGATCGGTCACAGTCCCTCCTCAGGTGTCCAGGCTCGCCGCAGGACCAGCAGGTGGGCACTCCTCGTCTTCGTCGCTCGGGTGATTTCGGTTGACGTTCCTCGACGTCGGCCGCCGCGACGCTCCTAATCCGGTGCGATGCCGAGACGTTCGCCGTCAACTTGGCTGCCTCCATCCTGAGGGCCGCCGCCAGAGCTGCATTGATGGTGCGATGCTCTGCCAGGAGTAGCTGTTGCTTTATTTCCGGGTCTCGAACTCCGCTGCCGAAGGTGTAGGCCGCCTCTCCAGCGATGAAGTCATTAGGTAGGCCCCTGAGCGCCTTATGGGCCAGTTGTTCCACCGCCATCGCGAATTCTTGCAGGGACTCGCCTGACTGTTGGACCCTCGTTTTCAGTTGGGTCCTGAATGCTGCAGCAAGTTGATGGTCACCATAACGTCCCTCCAAGGCCGCCATTATCTCAGCGGCTGTCCCATCTTCTGGAACGCTGTGAAGAATCTCTGAAGCCTGTCCCTGAAGCGCGGTCAACAGCTGGGTAGTCTTCTCCGCTGGCGTCCACCCATTATGTGCCGCGGTGGCCTCGAACTGGCGACGGAATATTGCCCAAGACGTCGTTCCGTCGAACTTCGGCGTCTTGACGTTGTTATGTCTCGCTGAAGGCGATGATTCCGCAGGGCCACTATATGGAGTCCTCAACTCTGTGGCCGCTTCTTGCATGGCACGTCGAACTTCCTCGGCAACTATCTGTTTATGTTCTCTAGCCTGGCGATCCACCAACGCGAGAATGTGCTTGTTTTCTTCAGCATGTCGGTCCATCACCTCACTCGTCTGCTCTTGACGACGCTCGAGATCGCGGATTTTTCCGTCGAAATGGTCTACCTCCTGTCTCAACTCGGCTACTGTCTCGTTTATAGTTGTAAAATTCTGGTTTAATTTATCCAGATCGGCCTTAAGTTCGTCTTTCACAATGGCGACAATTCCATCTACGTGGGCCGAAACACTTTCGATTTGTGTAGTGACGTCATCTTTCACTCCGCTTATGTCGCCTTTCACTCCGCTTATGTCACTTTTCATCTCTGTTTTCACTTCACTTATGTCGCCTTTCACTTCACTTATGTCCTTTTTCAGTTCCGCGATGGCTTGCAGGATCAGCTGTAGGTTCTCCATTGTCGATAATATCCCGATTCTGACACCAGTGTGATTTTATTTAGTAACAACAATGTAATTTATTCGTCACAACAATAATTCCTTTCTACAATTCACGTTAAACGCTCTCGTCAACAATTGGATCTTCACTCACACAGTATTCGTTATAGCACTCCACCGACGACAATGACAATTGACTTGGACTATTACGCACAACAATGAACTGTTAATCTTAACTAATATTTACAAAGCACTATTTACAAATCAGAACTATCAGTTCTCAGTTCACAGTTCTTCTATCTCAGTCACTCGAGTTCACAATATCTCGAACCACAGACCTGCAGAGACAGTTCACTGTACTCGAACTCGGGTCCCTCCAACTGCGGTCCACTGCACTCGAACTCAGGTCCCTCCAACTGCGGTCCACTGCACTCGAACTCAGGCCTTCGGATGCTGACGCAGATGCGGACGCACACTCGAGTCGAACTCCGGCTGGCTTGCTTGCTCTGGCTTTCTCACTGACTGAATAACTGAAAACTCTGAAGACTCTCTAGTTCGCTGGCGCCTGCTCTTTTATAGCAAAATCATAGTTGCGAGAACCTTCTACAGGTGTGTAGAGAATTATCTCAATATCTCTACATCGACATTTCTGGAAGGGCCGGGAAGGTCGTTCCACATCCACTGCGTAGCAGCTGCGCGCGCAGACTCGTCGCATGACGTAATACACCCTCTCTCCCTTCTCTCCACCGCGCGACGTCACCCAATGTTCCGTGGAGCCCGTGCGATCTGCTTTCTTGCGGGACGCTGGTCGTGAGTTCGATTCTCACGTCGCTGTCACAATATAAAAAAGAGTATAATTTAATAAAAATTCAATACCATAGTGCAACACAAATTACTTTTTGTTTTTGAGTGTCTTTCACCTGTTTCACTATTTAGCAAACTTCTTGAACATTTAAAGAAAATATTTTCACTATAGCTAAAGGAATCATTTCTGACTGCTTGACTGGCCGGAATCTTTTGCTTTGACTAAGTGCCTATCCAATGGTACCTGCGTTTGCTTCGTTTTGGTGATTTTGTGGAAATGTGACATTGCGTTTTCGTTAAACAGATTTTTTTTTGCCATTTCATTATATTCCATAGATCTTAAGTTAGCAATGAAGCTTTAAGATGTGGAACAAGTCAAAATTTTACAATATTATGGAATTATTAATTTGTCCTACAGAATAACCTCTATAATGTTGACAATTAATATTTGAGGAGAAAAATTCGCTCCGGCGGCGGGGAACGACCCCGGGTCCTTGGTTCTAAGTACCAAGCGCTCTGACCACTGAGCTACGCCGAATTCAAGCTACAGCACCGGATCGAATCTTCCCCCTTCAATGTTTCCCTTTGTGGCGTACAGGTTAGTGAATGCTCAGTGACAGTAACGTCACAGAATAAATCCTTAAGTTAACCGGAACAAACTTCTCTTCTGCCATTTTGAGTTATTCATTTTTGTTATCGACTTTGTTTCTAGTTTTATATTCTGTATAAAAATACACTGAAGAAAATATGATATATTCCGTGATACATGGCTAGAAAAATATCCGTGTACGGGTTAGTGAGTGTTCAGTGACTTTAATATCTCAGAATAAATTCTTAAGTTAACCGGAACAGACTTTTCTTCTGCCATTTTGCGTTATTCATTTTTATTATCGACTTTCTTTCTAGAAACAATTGAAACATCACAACAAATATGACAACGCAATTAATACCTCCTCTCCTAGGCACTGAGGGGGGAAAAGATATAAAGAAACACTGCCTGCTCTTACTTGAACTGATTTTGTTAATAATTAAAGTATTAAAAATTATCCATGTATGGTGGGTCCCTATCACCACGGCATGGCGCGTCCTCAGGTTGCGGATAGAGGAGACGGCCTCCAGATATGGAGGGTAGCTGCGAATATATTGAATAAGCAGTCGTGGACAGCCGATAAGGGGTGGTCCTCCAGCTTGGGGGTTGGGCGAAGGGCTAACAACCCATCACCGTAAAAAACAGCTTGTTACGAATTCCTACAGTAAGCCTCGGAATAGGACTGATTCTCTGGCACGACCACAGCAAAGGAATAAGGTTTTGAGATTTGGCACTTGGAACGTAACTAGTCTTTATAGAACAGGAGGGGTAACATTAGTAGCAAAAGAACTAGCTAGATATAGAATAGACTTTGTGGGAGTACAAGAGGTTAGGTTAGATGGGAATGGCATATCACAAATAGGAGATTACTTGTTGTATTATGGGGAAGGAAATAATAATCACCAATTAGGAACAGGATTCTTTGTACATAAAAGAATAAAATCAGCAGTAAAAAAGGTCGAATTTATCAGTGACAGGTTATCATATTTAGTACTTAAGGGTAGATGGTGCGACATCATAGTTATAAATGCTCACGCCCCTACAGAAGAGAAAGACGACTATATAAAGGATAGCTTCTATGAGGAATTGGAACATACTTTTGATCAGTTTCCTAGATATCATATGAAAATTTTATTGGGGGATTTCAACGCTAAAGTAGGACGGGAGGATATTTTTAGACCAACTATTGGAAAAGAGAGCCTACACGCAATTAGTAGTGACAATGGAGTTAGATTAGTCAACTTTGCCACATCGAAAAATTTAATTGTCAAAAGTACAACATTCCCCCATAAGGATATACATAAATATACTTGGACTTCTCCAGATGGATTGACACACAACCAAATAGATCACGTCTTGATAGATAAACGGAGACATACTAGTATAGTAGATATTCGAACTTTCAGAGGTGCAGACTGTAATTCTGACCATTATTTGGTGATTGGAGAATTAAGAGAAAGATTATCAGTAGCCAAGCGAGTAGAGCAACAAGTTAATATTACTAAATTCAATATTTTGAAATTAAAGGACGAGGAAGCTAAGCAAAATTATCAGGTCGAAATTTCGAATAGGTTTGCCACTTTAGAAAGTTCCGACGAAGTTGAGAAAGAATTAGATGTTAATAGCGTGTGGGAAAATATCAGAGATAGTATCAAAATTGCAGCTGAGCAGAGCATAGGTTATTATGAAACTAAGAAAAAGAAACCGTGGTTTGATGAAGATTGTTGCATGGTAGTAGAAAGAAGGAAACAGGCAAAATTGAAATTCTTACAGGATCCAGTTGAGGAGAATAGAGATAATTATTTCAATGAAAGACGGGAAGCAAGTCGTACACTTAGGAATAAAAAGAGAGGTTACTTGAAGGAAAAACTGAATGAGGTAGAAACAAATAGTAAGAATAAAAACATTCGAGATTTATATAAGGGTATAAAGGAATTTAAGAACGGATATCAGTCAAGGGTAAACGTGATCAAGGATGAGAATGGTGACTTGCTTGCAGACTCTTCATCAATCCTAAACAGATGGAAAAACTATTTTGCGCAACTACTAAATGTACATAGGCCAAATAGAAATGATCGGGACGATATTGAAATACAAACTGCTGAGCCATTTATACCCGAACCCACGATTTCAGAAGTCGAAATTGCGATAGAAAATCTGAAAAAGTACAAGTCTCCAGGTATCGATCAAATTCCAGCAGAATTAATACAAGAGGGTGGAAGTGCATTATATAGCGAAATTTATAAACTTGTACTTGCTATTTGGGAAAAGGAAATTGTACCAGAACAATGGAAGGAGTCCATAATTGTACCTATTTTTAAAAAGGGGGACAAAACCAACTGTGGTAACTTTCGAGGAATATCACTTTTGTTGACGTCGTACAAAATTTTGTCCAATATTCTTTTGAGGAGATTAACTCCGTACGTAGATGAAATTATTGGGAATCATCAGTGCGGTTTTCGGCGTAATAGATCGACTATTGATCAGATTTTTTGTATTCGGCAGATAATGGAGAAAAAATGGGAGTATAAGGGTACAGTACATCAGTTATTCATAGATTTCAAAAAGGCATATGACTCGGTTAAGAGGGAAGTATTATATGATATTCTTATTGAATTTGGTATTCCCAAGAAACTAGTTCGATTAATTAAAATGTGTCTCAGTGAAACATACAGCAGAGTCCGTATAGGTCAGTTTCTATCTGATCCTTTTCCAATTCACTGCGGGCTAAAGCAGGGAGATGCACTATCACCTTTACTTTTTAACTTCGCTTTAGAATATGCCATTAGGAAAGTTCAGGATAACAGGCAGGGTTTGGAATTGAACGGGCTACATCAGCTTCTTGTCTATGCAGATGACGTGAATATGTTAGGAGAAAATACACAAACGGTTAGGGAAAACACGGAAATTTTACTTGAAGCAAGTAAAGCGATCGGTTTGGAAGTAAATCCCGAAAAGACAAAGTATATGATTATGTCTCGTGACGGGAATATTGTACGAAATGGAAATATAAATATTGGAGATTTATCCTTCGAAGAGGTGGAAAAATTCAAATATCTTGGAGCAACAGTAACAAATGTAAATGACACTCGGGAGGAAATTAAACGCAGAATAAATATGGGAAATGCGTGTTATTATTCGGTTGAGAAGCTCTTGTCATCCAGTCTGCTGTCCAAAAATCTGAAAGTTAGAATTTATAAAACAGTTATATTACCGGTTGTTCTATATGGCTGTGAAACTTGGACTCTCACTCTGAGAGAGGAACATAGGTTAAGGGTGTTTGAGAATAAGGTGCTTAGGAAAATATTTGGGGCTAAGCGGGATGAAGTTACAGGAGAATGGAGAAAGTTACACAACACAGAACTGCACGCATTGTATTCTTCACCTGACATAATTAGGAACTTGAAATCCAGACGTTTGAGATGGGCAGGGCATGTAGCACGTATGGGCGAATCCAGAAATGCATATAGAGTGTTAGTTGGGAGACCGGAGGGAAAAAGACCTTTAGGAAGGCCGAGACGTAGATGGGAGGATAATATTAAAATGGATTTGAGGGAGGTGGGGTATGATGATAGAGACTGGCTTAATCTTGCACAGGATAGGGACCGATGGCGGGCTTATGTGAGGGCGGCAATGAACCTTCGGGTTCCTTAAAAGCCATTTGTAAGTAAGTAAGTATTAAAAATTATTCTCTTAAATCATAAGCATGGCAGAAACATTATGCAAAATATCTGTTGGAACTGAAAAACTGTCATTACTAGACCGCGGAACATTATGCTAGAAAAATACTGAAAATAGGCATGCAACTAACTTATACTGTAAAAACTGTTGAAATATAGGTCTATGCAGTAAAAGAATAGTACATTATGCAACGAGCCTATAATGGTAGTAATTAAGACGCAAGTATGATTGTTTATGAAACGAGCGCAAGCGAGTTTCATAATTTTCATACGAGCGTCTTAATTACCATTATAGGCAAGTTTCATACGACTTTTTATGCTCGACCATATTTCTAACTTGAAAGTATTGAACATTAGATCTTTTTTTATGGTTATGTGCGAACTGACCTGAATTGTGAGATGTGCGCAGACGCGAAAGAATTGATTTTTTCCGAGGCCGAATGTCATTGACCTTGGCACAGAATAAGAATGAACATTATTCTGACATAACCTGGAAATTGATTTAGAATTGAAAAACGAGATGACAAATTGAATTTATTTGAATATTATTTACAATTAACGCTAATTATTATAGTAACAGAACATAACCTTCTGCGACAGTATTGGATTTCCAGCCTCCGTGACTTTTCGCTAATTGTCTTTCGATTGCATATCCGAGAATAATCGATATAACGGTACAAAGCTGACTTGTCATTGGCTGAACACCTGTACTTTAATGAGTAGGTGTAGTTTAATGACATGCATTAAAGGACTGCTACCAGGTGTATAATTAATACATTTCGGCATGGTCGAGCATAAATATACTTTAGAGGTTTATTTGGTTTATTAATAGGCCTATGATATAAATGAAAATAATAATTTAAAATAAGAACTGTCATCACGACATTATTAAATATATTTTTTCTATAAATGCATTAATTTCACTCATTTTACAAGGGTCTACATATTTGAATAGCTACATCTATAACTTCCTAACTTTCCACATTTTTTTTTAACTTTTTCTTTTTTCACGTAATTGCTATGGCAGTAAACAACCAACGATTTCTTCATGTTCTCTAATGTGAAACTTCTCCTTTTATCTGTCGGAATTTTAGTTTAAATGCCGGAACGATCGTTCGACATCACATGATGTGCCTGGTGCTTACTTGTAAGCAGAAATGTTCAGAATTTCAGTGATTATTTTACATATTCAACTGAAAACATCGGCAATTTGAAGCATTTCTTTATAGCCAGGATACGCTCTGCTCTACGTCGTGATCCAGGAACTGTTTCCAGTGAGTCTTTTATATTTTGCAAATGTTTCATGACATCAACAATAGGTGAATAAATTGTCACACGTGTCTAAACACATTCATTTTTGGTTCTACAAAAATCAGAGTAATACTGGGTGTTCATTTCAAAGTGTGTCATGACGTCACTGTTGTGAGTCAGCGATTTGAAGCGAGTTTCAACTTTTATGTCAGAGAAGTTGCATATTAATCAAGGCGTTCAATCTGAACTTGAGAACGAGTACAGTATAACTTGTTCCAGCAAATCGCAGACCAATAAGTTTGATTAATGCTCTTGGCAAAGTATTTGAACGAATTCTTATGACCAGACTTCTACACAGTGCACCAAACCTTATTCCACCCTATCAGGCTGCATATCAACAAGGTCTCTCCACAACACACCAACTGCTGCGTCTTGTTGAACAAACAACTATCGGTTTCAATAACAGAGCTACTACCGTAGCAATATTTCTCGATGTCAAAAGTGCATTTGACTCTGTGTGGCATACTGGTATAATTTATAAATTAATCCAATCAGAGGTTCCTGATGTACTGATTCATATTATTGCTGATTTTCTTCGGAACAGACGTTTCTGTGTTAAGGAAGACGGCTGTTTATCAAGACAAAAGAAAATTCAAGGAGGAGTTCCGCAAGGCTCAGTATTGGGCCCTTACTTATATTGTGCATATACTTCAGATCTTCCAGAAACTGACGTCACCAGGTTAGCCTTATATGCAGATGATACACTAGCATACACTACACATCGTAATGCCGATCTAGCCATTTGTCGACTTCAACGGCATGTCCACCTTATAGAAGAATGGTTCCAACATTGGCGCTTAACTGTAAATACAATGAAGAGTCAAGTCATAGCCTTCAGTAGAACTCGAAGTGTACCACAAACTAAACTCACACTGTATGGTATTGCCCTTGAATTTCAGGATTCTGTTAAGTATCTTGGAATCCATTTGGATAGTCGTCTGTTATGGCATACCAACATTGCAAATACACGAGCAAAAACAATAGCAAGAATGGTACAACTGTATCCCCTTTTAAAAACACGTGCATTGTCAACATCTAAAAAAGTGACAATTTATAAATTGCTGATTAGATCAGTGCTTTTGTATGGTTCTACAGTATGGGGATACGCACCTAAGACAACATTAGATCCCATTCGAGTTGTACAAAATAAAGTATTACGTGTAATTCATAACAGCGGGTGGTACACAAGAAACGAAGAGATACATCAAGATCTAAAAGTGGAAAGTATCCCAGTTATCATTAGGAGATTCGCTGAAACATTTTATAAACAGGCACATTCCCACCAAAATGTGTATGTATCAAAACTAGGAACTTATAACCCTCAGTACTACACAAGACATCGTACACCTTTGTTCCTCCTCTCATAGTTATCTGTCAAATTTGTTTTCACGCTGTTCATCCTGGTTATGACGGGAGTGCAGCATCATAAATGAACTACCTCTCAGCAATAAGTAAAAGTAATTAGGAACAGTCGGGAGATCACCCAAGATTTCGATACTGTATCCAAAAGTTGACGAATTTAAAAAAAAAAGTATAACTTGAACGTCGTAGCAACAGATGGCGGTCTGTACAGTCTGTGCGCTACCATAACCTCTTTCGAACTGTGTTTTGCGCGGGCTAGTCGTACGCAGGGTATTTGTTATCATCCGTTGCATACCGCAACATTCCACAACACAAATCAAATGCTCCGTGTCCATGTTGACCGTCCAAGTTAATGTCAACAAATACGTAAGTAATCGTCTTAACCTCTCGCCATATCCCGACAGTAAGATAAAAAAAAAAACCTCACTACGTGTTTCCAAACAGTTCACATTCCTGCCACTACCGGCGTTACCGCACGTATCGGTACGCACTTCCAGAGTCCGTGGGTATCCACGGACTCTGCGAACTTCAGAATGAACACCGTACTTGCTAGGCTACTTCTCTCGCATTTAGGTAATACGCCTCTGCGGAAGTGTAGGAAGATTGAATTCTCTAGGCTCATCACCTAGCCACATGACGGCATACAGCGAGCCATGACACACTTTGAACTGAATACGCAGTAGTATGAATGACATCTAGGGAACGTGTATTCTCGCCCTGGCTTCTGAAACATTAGGCCTATACTTACACGGCTAGTATGTACAGAGATAGCCTCATGTTAAAGTGGAAAACGACCTAACTTATGCACTAATAGGAGTACGGTATAGTATAATGAGAGAGGAGGTATTAGAATTTAGTCCCTTAACGGAACCAAACATTAAATTCTACATAGTTTGCAATCGATAACATTTCTTGGCTTGTAGAACACACGTTTAGGTCGAGTACACAAATTGCCTACAAATATATCCTCAGTTATCGTGTATTCCCGATAGGAGACACTAACTTAGATTCTACATACTTTGTAATCGAAAGCTCACGAACTACCTTCAAATACTGTACATCTTTTCTCAGTCTAGGTTCCTTGCAATCGATACAATTTCTAGGCATGTAGAAGAAAAGTTTAGGTCAAGCATACCAATTAATGTCTCCAAATACTTCTTCACTGATTGCGTATTCCTTCCGTTTTCTAGATTCCCTTTTAGAACGGTAGATAGCAGCAATCGTCCTATATACCTATCACACACATTTTAAAATAAATTACTCAGTTCCTCTTACTTTAAATGCTGATATACATTGGCATTTTATCTAACAAGATTATCCTTCCATTTTTGAAATCTATCTTCATTCTTTAATTCCTATGTTCAGACTATTCCTATAATTATTTATTCTCTGGGACCCTCTAGTGATCTTCGTTCCTTTACCTATATATGTAGAAATTTATAAGAAGCTATCGGCGGCTGGTGAAAGGGGCATTTTCGTTTATTGTAATAATAATAATAATAATAATAATAATAATAATAATAATTAAAATATGTGGGTTTGTTGTGAATGGGGCAGTGTACTTAGCCCGTCCGAAAAGAGAACGAATCATTCCTCTTTCTTCAATACGTCTATTATAATATACACGTTGCATACGATTCGCTGTATGACATTAATCATTCTTCTTCCTAATAATGCATATATTAAATTCATACAAAAGATCTTATCCAGTTGCTCCCACTATTTTAAAAATTATTAGCATTGTCACGTGTACACATCCACATGCTAAAATTGAAATATATGAAAAGTCGTCTAAACATTACCACAGAAAATCTGTCCTTAGATATAATGTTAACGAATAAATCAAATGGCAAACTGCAGCTTTAACAGAGTCTGCATGTTATACAACAACATAATCTCATTTCCATTTCTAGTAACTCATGTATTATATATTCATATAGATTTGTAAGTACGCTTCGGCTTACAATCAAAGCACATTAAGTCAAAAATGTTACTTCTAACAAGAGGTGCATAATGTACGTGTATAAACGTATAATTGTAAAGATAAACAGAAACAACTAACAAAAAAATAATATTTTGAGGGTTCAAGTTTTTCATTCCTGGTTCATCTTATATTACCGTATTCAGTTTGCTATTTCTCTGATAGATGTCTCTGTAATTCCGAAAATTGTGTGCTTGGGAGTTCCTATAGAATTTGTCTCCTGGTATTAGGAGTATAATGATAGAGGAGGTATTAGAATTTAGTTTCTTAACGCAACCGAACATTAAATTCTACATAGTTTGCAATCGATAACATTTCTTGGCTTGTAGAACACACGTTTAGGTCGAGTACACAAATTGCCAATACATACATCCTCAGTTACCGTGTATTCCCGATAGGCGACACTAACATAGATTCTACATACTTTTGTAATCGAAAGCTCACGAACTACCTTCAAATACTGTACATCTTTTTTCAGTCTAGGTTCCTTGCAATCGACACGATTTCTAGGCATGTAGAACAAAAGTTTAGGTCAAGCATACCAATTAATGTCTCCAAATACCTCTTCAATGATTACGTATTCCTTCCGTTTTCTAGATTCTCTATTAGAACGGTAGGTAGCAGAAATCGTCCTATATTATTATTACACATATTTTAAAATAAATTACTCAATTTCTCTTACTTTAAATGCTGATATGCATTGACGTTTTATCTAGTACGATTATCCTTCCATTTTTGAAATCTATCTTCAATCTATAATTCTTATGTTCAGACTATTCCTATAATTATTTATTCTCTGGGACCTTCAAGTGATCTTCGTTCCTTTACCTATATACGTAGACATATCTAAAAAAGCTAGTTGGTAAAGAAGGGTACCACTATGTTGTAAAATCAGTGTAATGAGTGGGTTTATTGTTATTAATAGTAATCAGGATGCACTGTATTTTGGCCGTCCGAAAAGAGAACGAAGCATTCCTCTTTCTTCAATACGTCTATTTTAATATCATACACGTTACCTACAATACGCTGTATGACATTAATCATTCTTTTTTCTAAAAATGAATGATAGCGCAATACTTTATAATATATTAAATTCATATAAATGATCTTATCCAGTTATTCCCACTATTTAAAAAAAATAATAGTATTGGCACTTGTTCACATCAACATGTTAAAACTGAAATTTAGGGAAACTCGCCTAAACCTTACCACAGTAAATCAGTCCTTAGATATAATATTAACGAATAAATCAAATGGCAAACTGCAGCTTTAACAGAGCCTGCATGTGATGCAATAATATAATCTCATTTCCATTTCTAATAACTCATGTATTATATATTCATATGGATTTGTAAGTTCGCTTCGGCTTACAATCAAAGCACATTAAGTCAAAAATATTACTTCTGACAAGAAGGCGTGTATTACTATGTACACAATGTATGTGTACAAACGTAGAATTGGAAAAATAAATAGAAACACTTACAGAAAAATAATATTTTGAAGGTTCAAGTTTTTCATTCCTGGTTCACCTTATATTACCCTTTTCAATTTGCTATGGCTCTGATAGATGTCTCTGTAATTCCGAAAATTGTGTGCTTGGGATGTCCTATACAATTTATCTCCTGGTATTAGGAGTACGGTATAGTATAATGAGAAAGGAGATATTAGAATTTAGTTTCTTAACGGAACCAAACAATAAATTCTACATAGTTTGAAATCGATAACATTTCTAAGCTTGTAGAACACACGTTTAGGTCGAGTACACCAATTACCAACAAATACATCCTCAGGTATCGTGAATTCCCGATAGGAGACACTAACTTAGATTCTGCAAACTTTGTAATCGAAAGCTCACAAACAACCTTCAAATACTGTACATCTTTTCTCAGTAGGTTCCTTGCAATCGATACCATTTCTAGGCATGTAGAACAAAAGTTTAGGTCAAGCATACCAATTAATGTCTCCAAATATTTCTTCACTGATTGCGTATTCCTTCCGTTTTCTAGATTCCCTTTTAGAACGGTAGATAGCAGCAATCGTCCTATATACCTATCACACACATTTTAAAATAAATTACTCAGTTCCTCTTACTTTAAATGCTGATATACATTGGCATTTTATCTAACAAGATTATCCTTCCATTTTTGAAATATATCTTCATTCTTTAATTCCTATGTTCAGACTATTCCTATAATTATTTATTCTCTGGGACCCTCTAGTGATCTTCGTTCCTTTACCTATATATGTAGAAATTTATAAGAAGCTATCGGCGGCTGGTGAAAGGGGCATTTTCGTTTATTGTAATAATAATAATAATAATAATAATTTAAAATGTGTGGGTTTGTTGTGAAGGGGGCAGTGTACTTAGCCCGTCCGAAAAGAGAACGAATCATTCCTCTTTCTTCAATACGTCTATTATAATATACACGTTGCATACGATTCGCTGTATGACATTAATCATTCTTCTTCCTAATAATGCATATATTAAATTCATACAAAAGATCTTATCCAGTTGCTCCCACTACTTTAAAAATTATTAGCATTGTCACGTGTACACATCCACATGCTAAAATTGAAATATATGAAAAGTCGTCTAAACATTACCACAGAAAATCTGTCCTTAGATATAATGTTAACGAATAAATCAAATGGCAAACTGCAGCTTTAACAGAGTCTGCATGTTATACAACAACATAATCTCATTTCCATTTCTAGTAACTCATGTATTATATATTCATATAGATTTGTAAGTACGCTTCGGCTTACAATCAAAGCACATTAAGTCAAAAATGTTACTTCTAACAAGAGGTGCATAATGTACGTGTATAAACGTATAATTGTAAAGATAAACAGAAACAACTAACAAAAAAATAATATTTTGAGGGTTCAAGTTTTTCATTCCTGGTTCATCTTATATTACCGTATTCAGTTTGCTATTTCTCTGATAGATGTCTCTGTAATTCCGAAAATTGTGTGCTTGGGAGTTCCTATAGAATTTGTCTCCTGGTATTAGGAGTATAATGATAGAGGAGGTATTAGAATTTAGTTTCTTAACGGAACCGAACATTAAATTCTACATAGTTTGCAATCGATAACATTTCTAGGCTTGTAGAACACACGTTTAGGTCGAGTACACCAATTGCCAATACATACATCCTCAGTTACCGTGTATTCCCGATAGGCGACACTAACATAGATTCTACATACTTTTGTAATCGAAAGCTCACGAACTACCTTCAAATACTGTACATCTTTTTTCAGTCTAGGTTCCTTGCAATCGACACGATTTCTAGGCATGTAGAACAAAAGTTTAGGTCAAGCATACCAATTAATGTCTCCAAATACCTCTTCAATGATTACGTATTCCTTCCGTTTTCTAGATTCTCTATTAGAACGGTAGGTAGCAGAAATCGTCCTATATTATTATTACACATATTTTAAAATAAATTACTCAATTTCTCTTACTTTAAATGCTGATATGCATTGACGTTTTATCTAGTACGATTATCCTTCCATTTTTGAAATCTATCTTCAATCTATAATTCTTATGTTCAGACTATTCCTATAATTATTTATTCTCTGGGACCTTCAAGTGATCTTCGTTCCTTTACCTATATACGTAGACATATCTAACAAGCTATTGGCAGTTGGTAAAGAAGGGTACCACTATGTTATAAAATCAGTGTAATGAGTGGGTTTATTGTGGAGGATTCGTTTTTTATTGTTGTTAATAGTAATCAGGATGCACTGTATTTTGGCCGTCCGAAAAGAGAACGAAGCATTCCTCGTTCTTCAATACGTCTATTTTAATATCATACACGTTACCTACAATACGCTGTATGACATTAATCATTCTTTTTTCTAAAAATGAATGATAGCGCAATACTTTATAATATATTAAATTCATATAAATGATCTTATGCAGTTATTCCCACTATTTAAAAAAATTAATAGCATTGGCACTTGTTCACATCAACATGTTAAAACTGAAATTTAGGGAAACTCGCCTAAACCTTACCACAGTAAATCAGTCCTTAGATATAATATTAACGAATAAATCAAATGGAAAACTGCAGCTTTAACAGAGCCTGCATGTGATGCAATAATATAATCTCATTTCCATTTCTAATAACTCATGTATTATATATTCATATGGATTTGTAAGTTCGCTTCGGCTTACAATCAAAGCACATTAAGTCAAAAATATTACTTCTGACAAGAAGGCGTGTATTACTATGTACACAATGTATGTGTACAAACGTAGAATTGGAAAAATAAATAGAAACACTTACAGAAAAATAATATTTTGAAGGTTCAAGTTTTTCATTCCTGGTTCACCTTATATTACCCTTTTCAATTTGCTATGGCTCTGATAGATGTCTCTGTAATTCCGAAAATTGTGTGCTTGGGATGTCCTATACAATTTATCTCCTGGTATTAGGAGTACGGTATAGTATAATGAGAAAGGAGATATTAGAATTTAGTTTCTTAACGGAACCAAACAATAAATTCATAGTTTGAAATCGATAACATTTCTAAGCTTGTAGAACACACGTTTAGGTCGAGTACACCAATTACCAACAAATACATCCTCAGGTATCGTGAATTCCCGATAGGAGACACTAACTTAGATTCTGCAAACTTTGTAATCGAAAGCTCACAAACAACCTTCAAATACTGTACATCTTTTCTCAGTAGGTTCCTTGCAATCGATACCATTTCTGGGCATGTAGAACAAAAGTTTAGGTCAAGCATACCAATTAATGTCTCCAAATATTTCTTCACTGATTGCGTATTCCTTCCGTTTTCTAGATTCCCCGGTCAGAACGGTAGATAGCAGTAATCATCCTATATATCTATTACACACATTTTAAAATAAATTACTCAGTTCCTCTTACTTTAAATGCTGATATGCATTGGCGTTTTATCTAACAAGATTATCCTTCCATTTTTGAAATCAATCTTCATTCTATAATTCCTATATTTAGACTATTCCTATAATTATTTATTCTCTGGGACCTTCAAGTGTTATTCGTTCCTTTACCTATATATGTAGAAATATGTAACAAGCTATTGGAGGCTGGTGAACGGAGTGTCGTCTTTAATAATAATAATAATAATAATAATAATAATAATAATAATAATAATAATAATAATAATAATAATAATAATAATAATAATAATAATAATAATAATAATTGAAATTGAAATTAGTGGGGTTATTCTGAAGGCCTCCTCTGTTACGGTTGAGGATAGTAGCCAGGGGGCAGTGTGCTTAGCCCGTCCGGAAAGAGAACGAAGCATTCCTCTTTCTTCAATACGTATATTATAATATACACGTTACATACGATTCGCTGTATGACATTAATCATTCTTATTCCTAATAATGCATGATAAAGCAATACTTTATACATACATTAAATTCATATAAATGATCTTATCCAGTTATTCCCACTATTTTGAAAATTAATAGCATTGGCACGTGTTCACATCCACATGCTAAAATTGAAATATAGGAAAACTCGCCTAAATCTTACCACAGAAAATCAGTCCTTAGATATAATATTAACCAATAAAGCAAATGGCAAACTGCACCTTTAATAACTCATGTATTATATATATATATATATGTATATATATATATATATATATATATATATATATTCATATAGATTTGCAAGTACGCATCGGCTTACAGTCAAAGCACATTAAGTCAAAAATGTTACTTCTGACAAGAAGTACATAATGTATGTTTATAAACTAGAATTAGAAAGCTCAACAGAAACAACTTACAAAAAAAATATATATATATATTTTGAGGGTTCAAGTTTTTCATTCCTGGTTCACCTTATGTTACCGTTTTCGTTTTATTATTATTCTCATAGATATTTCTGTAATTCCGAAAATTGTGTGCTTCGGAGTTTCTATAGAATTTGTCTCCTGGTATTAGGATAGTGAGAAGTACCCATTGTCGTGGCAGCAATTTTATGTCTTCAGTAGTAATTAACTAATTATTGCTTTTATTTGTCGCGAAATTTTTATTTTCATTGGAAATTATTCTGAATTTTAACAGAGAGAAATTTTGAAATTAGAAAATAAATAGGGCAAAACAACTAAATAATTATGTTAATATATGCATCTAAATATGCTAAATAAAAATATACAGGATTAGTTAAAAGTCCCGCACCACCTAAATAACTTTTGAAGCATACGGTTCAGTGACATGAAACTTGGTATGTGAGATAACCATATACTAAGAACTCAGTAATGGTATTACCGAGTTTTTTCTACTTCCCGAAGTAACTCCAACTCTCTTATTTTAAACTAGCGGTACCCGTGCGCTCCGCTGCACCCGTTAGAAATAAGTATAAAGTACCTAATTACATAATTAAAATAGGACATTTTATCCAGGGAACATTGTATTTGATAGAAGGATAAATAATTTAATATATTACTTAATTTAAATTGTATTTAAAAAATTAAAATGCGATCATTTTGGTCCAGAGAGCACTGATTTGGTGCAATGAAAATTCCTTTAACCTATTTCTTAATTGTTATTACATGCAACCGTAGTTTAATGAACATTGACATATCTTTAGTTTTAATGTGTATACTTAATATTACTTGCTATGTGTTTTCATTGAATTATGGTAATAACTTAATTTTAACCCTTGTTTTCTACGTCTTCAGTAAATGGCGCTTGGCCCACTATGGTTCTGGAACCTTCAAATAACTTAAATAGTGATACGTGATATGTAATTATATTTCTTTCTTTCGAAAATGTAAGAATTCACTATCTCCTATATATCATTGCCATGGAATGAATAAATATGTTTTTTCTTTCTACTCAAAAATTTTATATTTTGCACATAGGAGTTACTGCAGGAATAACATCACTATAATCTGAGGCGGCGGTGAAAATGTATTGTATTGTTATTTTAAGTCTTGTCAAAAATTTTGCATACAATAAAAATGTACAGAATAGCCTATCAAGTTTTCTGTGCGTAAGAAGCTATTTTAATCTTACCAGTCCTCGATTCACTCAGAAGTTACTGTAATTACATTATAGCATTATGTCCATCTAGAGAAACTACACTTTCCAATGGTGAAATAATAATTAACTTTACAAATCGGTTAATTTAGCGTCCGATATTACTTCCTACAAACACATCCTTATAGACGAAGTCATTTGTTTTTTATTTCATTACACCGCCTTAGATGGCAGTTATTTTAATTTTAAAACTCATTTATCTCATTAAATATCAGTCCTATAAAAATTTTTCAAAGAATGAAACTTATCGGAAATCATTTGTAAAGAAACTTTTGTCATGTAACATTTTTCACAAAAATTAATAATAAGCGATATATTTCGATTTATTTAATTCAGGCCACCGTATAACCCCCCTTTAAAATAACGTATTTTGAATGCCATATAGCCTAAAATCTAAGTCCCAACGAACTTAATTTACATTCCAATTTTCATCGCAATCCGTTCAGCCATTATCGCGTGAAAAGGTAAGAAACATCCAGACAGACATACAAATATGTCAAAAAAAGCTATTTTTGGTGTCAGGGTGGTTAATTATACATGTTAACACCAATTATTTTTGGAAAATCGAAAATTACGGTACCAGAAAAATTTTGGCTACAGATTTATTATTATTAGTATATTATGGAACACCCAATATATTATTTTATTTTTGAATAGTACTCATTAAGAGCTTTTCAAAAATTACCCACACTTGATACTTCTGTACTGTACGGTTGTGAATCATGGATGGTATTCAATAATATGTGAACCTTACTTGGTCATCATGTGTCATGTCTGTGAGCTACAACTATCTGGAGGAGTCGAACCAGCAATAATTCACTGCCCATCAATGTCAGTTACTGCCCAGATGACAGCCACAATCAGCTGTTCGTTGCATCAAATTTGCGGTTATGATTCTTCAGAGCGTTGCTGTTAAACTGTCCAAAACATATTCCCAGCACTGTAGTTCAGCTAAGAAACTGATTATCGTAGTGCAGGTTCGTTAAGTTAATTTCCCAGAGTTGTTTCTACTTGTGTCTGTTTATTAATTATTAATACATCAGTGATATTCAGAGAGATAACACAAACAGTATCTGGATTTTTGAAGCAGAAGGTCAAAAAGTTTAAAAAATCGATTAATACTATCTGTTAATTATTTATTTATTACCATTATTTATTATTACTTATTACTTATTTTATATTAAACTGCCCTAACATTAAAATATGATTTCTGCGAGCTATAAAACATCACGAAGAAACTTACTGTTTGTTCGTCCCTTGCTATGTCGTCAGGGAAGCCTAAAAATAATTTTCAAACTACTTAAGTGGGACTGTTAAGATAAGCGTTCACTAAATCGTATCGCACTCCTCGGACGAATCGCACGCAACGGATATTTTAAGTGAAGTGCGTTCAGTGTAATGACTCTACTTCATCGTCTCATCGGATTCCCTATCAGCTGTTTAAAACATATGACGTACGATATTGACATTGCTGAAAACAGAGGAGTTTTGAGGTTAGGTCTATTAATCGTGAGTGTTAGCGAATAAGAATTTTTAATAAATTGTTTCATGCTTCTTAATTGAAGAGGAAGACACGAAATAGATATTGGTTACATAATATATATGTAAGAAACGACTTGATTACTGTAATGGGAACGCCTCAAATTATATAATTCTTCGCAGTTTTCTACACGCGAAATAAGTTTTCCGTCTGCCATTTTGGCGCGACACTGAACATGGCACAACATAATAGTAACAGTTGACCAATTAAAATTGATTTATTAAAGAAGGCCATGATCGCACGCATTGGAAAAGTTGCTCATCCGAGGAACGTGGACGGATTTACCGTGAGCCGATGCGTGCGACACGATGTAGTAAACGCTTACTTTACTTTCACTTCATCAAAGAAATTGTCTAAACTATCTGGCGTAGAAATCTTTTTTTCTGTTCAGTTTGTAGCCGAAATTTTATCTCATAAGTTGGCTGCATCGTCAGAACAGCATGAACGAGATCATGCATTGTACATTTTTAGAACGACTACAATACAAAATTTTATGTAATATATTTTTTACATGTTGTATATCTTCAAATCCGATTTCTGATCTACATTTATTTTAAATTTTTCCTATTTTCTTTGACATTTTTTAAGGTAGAGAGTCGGCATTTTCACCATTTGGTTACTAAAATTAAGGACTCAATTGTGACACACAAATTATTTATGATAGAACAACATAATTCACAAAAATGTCTTATTTAAAATATATTATTTTCATCGCTGTGTGTTATAAGTAGAGCAGTGCAAAGGGAGCAGTTTTTCGACACAACGGCAACAGGGCAAGGGTTGTAAATTCACCTTGTGTACCCGCAGAGATCTGACTCTGCGGTACACAGGATAGCTGCAAGCAGTAGGTACAGCGTGGTAAAGCAAACGTCAATACTGAAGGAACATGAGAACAGTTCGGTTCTAGTATTACGATGCCTGAGGGGGAGAAAATTCGTTCGGCGAAGTTTAAGAGACTTATTTCCGAATATGGTGACATTTTTTTTGTTGCAGCGAAGATAAACTATTCTGCAAATTGTGTAAAATATCAGTTTCAGTAAATAGAGCATGTAATATTCTAAGACATGTAAATAGGGATGTACACAAACGTGCCCTCATGAAGTTGAAAAAAAAGGCGAAAAATTTGAGCAGGGTCATGGTTCTTCATCCGTGTTCCATGAAGAAATGTGTGATGCGTTTTGTTAAGCATTCAAGAAGATATGTCCTGGTGTATCTCTTCCTCCTTCTCCTATACTTACTCGATGGGGTTCCTGATTGAAGGCCAGCATTTATTACTGTAAATATTTCGACCAGGTCCAGAATGTTATTCAATCATTTGATGTGAAAGATGCATTTGCAATACCACTAGCCCAACGTCTGTTGGTTGATTCAAGCATAAAACAACAATTGGAATACAATGAATCGAATTACGGGTTTATTCGTGATTGCATAACAGCTTTAGAAAAGCCTGGTACAAAACTGGTTGATCAGTTTTCCTATTGCGAAATATCTGGAAGAAAGTGACTCAAGTAGACGATAAAATTGCTAAAATAATATCTGCGAAAATAACAAATATGTTGAAAAAATGGTGGATATTATAAACTTTGCAAGATTAGTGACAGTATTTCTGGAGATAAGGATTCCTTTGAAGAACTAACAGAAGTTTAAAAGATGTTGCACAGGATTTTACGTATGCCCCAGTTGTCTCAACAGACGTAGAAAGAAGCTTCTCCACATATTATAAGGTCATGCTATCAGATAGACGATAATCGTTTTCTGTTAATAACTTACAAATGTCATTTGTTGTGCACTGTAACAATATTTGGAAGAAAAGTGATAACGTGTAACATGTGCATTAATAACTCACACTCATTGTAAGGAAAAGAAAAAGACAAAAAACAATAGTTCAAGTTCTTTTGCGAATAGAATATCATGAACTCGTTACAAATAAACAGTGATTTTGTTTGTGTTCTGTATTAAATCATACATGTAAAGTATATATTATTTAGGATGAAATGGTTAATTAGTTTTGCAATTTTGATATCTTATTAAAGTATCTGTAGAAAATTAATTGCAGAAACGTTAGGGAACTGTGTCATTTCTATTGTGTCGTCTGTACGTCAACACATCGTGTACCTGACCGTCGCTTGCACACAGGGAACACGCCGAGTAACGTCGGAACCCTTGCTATGATGCCATTCTGTCTGTCATGAGCTCCGTCTGCACCACTCTAGTCATAAGGTAAGTAAATAGTAAATAGCAACTGCAAATAATTCTGTTCATTGTGATTATTGTTTGTTAATGGATCATACTACATATTTAACGTTTTAAACACAAACAAAATAGAAATGGTTGGTTTCCTTAAGACTCAACTCGACACACGTTGAAAACCCGTAGTTCTACCAAATACCTTACTATAATAATACCGGACAGCTGTATACTAGCAGCATTGGCGTGAATGCGAAATATCGCGGACCTGACATCTAGCGGAGAGGGATGGAATTACGTCCACAAATATTAACATAGCGAGATTCGGACTATTGTTTAAAACGGGAATTACTAATGTGGAATTATATATGAAACATTTAAGAAATGTTGAATAATATTTAATGTAAAATTATTATCTTATATCAAAGCTGCATATTATGAGAAATATTGCATAGTTCATATTACTTTCCGTAATTAATTGTTACATATTTTTTCTTTGGTTTAGCGAGACAAAATCAATCTGATATTAGGAATGAATTTACAGTAATGTTTTATATACGCATTGCTGACAACTGCAAAGATAAAATTGATAGTAATCTGATGCTTATAATAATTAGTAAAGGCATGTGGACAACAATAAAACTTAATTTGATAAAACCTTAAAATCCAATACATTTTAACTTCTATTCATTTATTAGGTCTAAATAAAAAAAACTAATTCGTATTTTTCTATCAACACAAACACGAAGGAATTAGGCCTACTAAAGAATGTTGTTGACTCACGTTTTATGAACTGTCGGAAATCGGAAGTATGATTTGGACCAATTTGTAATGCTGTAATTTTGTAGCAATTATAAACAGCACATATACACCCTGACATTTTAACACAGCATTAATTAATAAAACTATTAATTAGCCCAGCAACAATAGCCTGTTTCGCGAGTATCTCCACACCGGCAGGTAGGTAGCAGCACCAGCGTCGTTCGCACGCAAAACTGCTACCTGTCCGGTATTATTAGTAAAGTATTTGGTTCTACTTCTGAATGATACACGAAAGCTTATGCTCTGTTGAAAAGTTGGTCAAAACCTGTACAATTTTATGAAAATTATTTTTAAATTAATCTTTTAAATAGACAGTACTGATCTGTCACGTAGATGTCATGGATTCATTTAATTCAGCTTGCATCAATTGTTAAAATGACAAAAGAAGAAGATAACAAAAAACAAAAGAAGAGCGCGCGTGTTTATATGGCGCAAACAATGCGGGAAGATTTTATCACTGAACAACAGAACAAATGGAGCGAAAACGTTGCGAAGCGAGCAGACTGCGCTTGGATGAACTGTTTGGGTAGTTGGTCCATTCTGTCCTATCGCAGCCTTTTCCGGGGAAACTTGCTGCTAACGTTTAAATATGGAAATATTTAGTATCCACGGAGCGGCGCGGCGGACCGCTGAATGCACTCAGGAAGAGCGTCGGAATGTGCAGCAAAATTCAACCTACGTCACCCGCAACGATAGCGACATCAACAGTCCGTTTTTCTTCTTTCGATAAGTGAACAAATGAATTACATTCTATTACACTGACGTAAAAGCAGTTCGGCGTGTTCCTTGAACTTCAATGTATTGCAGTAAAATCAGAGAGAGAGAGAGAGAGAGAGAGAGAAATAACTCGTCCGGCCTTAATTAAGGATGACCACGAGGAACCGGAAATTAATAGCAAACAAATATAATCAATTAAATATGAATATTGTTATAAAAATAAAATGTAATAATTAAGCACCACTGATTAATAAATCTGTAGCCGAAATTTTTCTGGTAATTTTCGATTTTCCAAAATAATTGATCCTAACATTATATAATTAACCACCCTGAAACCGAAAATCGCTTTTTTGACATTTTTGTTTGTATGTCTGTCTGGATGTTTGTTACCTTTTCACGCGATAATGGCTGAACCGATTTATATGAAAATTGGAATGTAAATTAAGTTTGTTGTAACTTAGATTTTAGGCTATATGACATTCAAAATACATTATTTAAAAGGGGGGTTATAAGAGGGGCTGAATTAAATAAATCGAAATATCTCGCTTATTATTGATTTTTGTGAAATATGCTACATAACAAAAGTTTCTTTAAAAATAATTTCCGATACGTTTTGTTCTTTGCAAAAGTTTGATAGGACTGATATTTAATGAGATAAATGAGTTTTAAAATTAAAATACAATGCCATCTAAGGCGGTGTAATGAAATGAAAAAAAATTACTACATGTATAAGGGGCCTTGGACAACAACAATCGAAAGCTATGAAACATAGCCTACAGAGGATGTTTCTGTGTTTGTATGAAGTAATATCGAAGGCTAAATTAACCGATTTGTATAATTAATTATTATTTTAGCATTGGAAAGTGTAGTTTCTCTACATGGACATAATGCTATAATGTTATTACAGTAACTTCTGAGTGCTCTCTGGACCAAATGATCGCATTTTAATTATTTAAATACATATTAGACGATTTATCCTTCTATCAAACACGAATGTTCCCTGGATCAAACGTCCTATTTTAATTATGTAATTACTTTATATTTATTTCTAACAGGTACAGCGGAGCGCACGGGTACGGCTAGTTATAAAATAAAAACTTAGAAGATGACTGTAAAATTATACTTATAAACAAAAGATTTTATTTAAAATTAGCATATCCTTAATTAATGCCTTCTGAGTGGTATAAATGAAACTGTATAATCTGCAGGGAATCTATAAGAATTTGCGAGATGATTTTTTGAATTTCAAAAGATGATATTGATAATAGTTTTAAAAAATTATATGTAAATTTTGGTAAAGAACTCCGAGCAACAAAAAATAAACCTGTCACTGACCAATTGCAGAGAGGGATGTTATACTTATAGGCCTAAATATATTTTCTCCCGTTTCTTTAATTTTTGTCCGGAAGATATCCTTCACAATCGAGGAAAAAGTGGTATTTAATATTATCTTCAGGTGCTGTTAATTTCTACAACATATTGCAAATACAGTAAGATGGCATCTTTAAAACAAAATTGGGAAAGGTAAAGCTCTAAACAATAGTGTCGAGAATTTTTTCAGAATTTTTTCACGATTTTCACGATTTTTTCACGATGGATATTTAATTTAAGAAAGAAAAAAAAATGTGGTAAGTTGTTAATATAATTAGAAGTAGTAAATTGTAGTTGGATTAGCCTTACTTTGAATTCAGAAATTTTAAAATTCTTCTCTTTTTTATTTTCTTTTCCACGGTCTGGACTATGAGTATTTAATTTCTTCCGGCTCCATATTGTTTGGACCATCTCTTCTTTGGCCTACCCAGCAAACATTTCTTTGTGTTATGCGTCTTTATGAATTTAATTAATAGGCTAATACTGTAAAGAAAAAATATGCGTTACATACAGTATTCTAAATATCACAACAATTTATGTTTACGTAGACATTAACTTAAGGTAGGCCTATATTTATTATTATTATTATTATTATTATTATTATTATTATTATGAGACTTGAATGTAATATAGAGTTACAAGCCTGTCGCACAGTAGTCCAGTGGTAGGGCTGCTACCTTAATAGCCTTCTGGACAGGCGTTTATATGGAATTTCCTCCATATGGGTTGGAACAGTTATACCGCTGTGACTCGGTCCCCAGAGCCTCGTCTGTTTAGGAACAGGTTGCACCACGTGAAGGTGAGGTTGGGAATTAGGTAGGAGAGGTGATAGATGGAATGAACTTCACTACCCTTTGGAACCTAAATAGTTAAAGGAACGTGTTAATTCCTTTCACTATTTAGGTTATAACCTCTCTTACATCACTGATGAAGATATGTCGAACAAAATATCTAAATTTATAAAAATCACTGGCGTAATTAACACCGTCTTCAAATCATCCCATGTTCAGAAACATACAAGGCTAAAGGTATATAAAACACTAGCTCGACCGGTTCTCACTTACGATAGCGAGGCATGGACAATCAGAAAAGCTGATGAGCAAAGGTTGACGACAGCTGAAATGAGGTTCATGAGACGAACAGCGGGATGCTCTTTGTTGGAACACCGTAAAAATGTGGACATATTGCAGGAACTCAAAATGGATCCTATAGTTAATTTTGTTCAACAATATCGAATTCAGTGGAAAAAAACATGTCGAAAGGATGGATCGCACTAGATGGCCTAAACAGATTCTTACTTATGTACCAAGAGGAAAGAGGAAATTGGGAAGACCACGAAAGCGCTGGCATGACACCGTAACAGATCCTGTAGGGTCTAATACGTGACGGATATGATGATGATGATGATTATTATTATTATTATTATTATTATTATTATTATTATTACTTACTTACTTACTTCTTACTTACTTACAGGCTTTTAAGGAACCCGGAGGTACATTGCCGCCCTCACATAAGCCCGCCGTTGCATTAGTGCCTATCCTGAGCAAGATTAATCCAGTCTCTACCATCATATCCCACTTCCATCAAATCCATTTTAATATTATCCTCCCATCTTCGTCTCGGCCTCCCCAAAGGTCTTTTTTCCTTCCGGCCTCCCAACTAACACTCTATATGCATTTCTGGATTCGCCCATACGTGCTACATGCCCTACCCATCTCAAACGTATGGATTTAATGTTCCTAATTATGTCAGGTGAAGAATACAATGCGTACAGTTGTGGTGTGTAACTTTCTCCTTATTCTCAAACACCCTTAATCTCTGTTCCTCTCTCAAAGTGAGAGTCCAAGTTTCACAAGCGTACAGAACAACCAGTAATATAACTGTTTTATAAATTCTAACTTTCAGAATTTTTTCAGGAGACTGGATGATAAAAGCTTCTCAACTGAATAATAACAGGCATTTCCTATATTTATTCTGTGTTTTATTTCCTCCCGAGTCTCATTTGTATTTGTTACTGTTGCTCCCAGGTATTTGAATTTTTCCACCTCTTCAAAAGATAAATTTCCAATTTTTATATTTCCATTTCGTACAATATTCTCGTGAGGAGACATAATCATATACTTTATTATTATTGTTATTATTATTATTATTATTATTATTATTATTATTATTATTATTATTATTATTATTATTATTATTATCACCATCATCATTAACTGAATTTAGCCTTCAGGAGAAATGTACATCGAATGTTTTTGTATTATCTTCTCAGAAATTCCATGGCTCGTCGCATATATTCCAAGGGAAGCAAACTTTTCAAATTTGGGTCTTCAATTTACGAAGAGATCGTCCCATTTTAGAGCCGTTAGTAAGCCACATGAGACACCCAGGCGGAGGCTGGTGAAGCCTTTAATATCGTCAGACTTCCCTACCAGAGTAATCCGCTTCTGGGGGATGAAGGCTAGAGGTAAAGTTACCCCTGATGCCGTAAGGAGGCATGGGAACAGAGCTCACTTTCTAAACCTCGGTACGAGGAGGAGGTGATGTAGTTAACACCACTCTCTGGCCGCCTTTTTACACCAGGAAAGAACCATTACCAAATATGATAAAAGAACTTCCTGGAAGTTATGAAAAGAATTCCGTCATTAATCCGGCAAGAACCCAGGACCTTCAGTCTTCAGTCCGCTGCGCTACCATTTGAGCTATTACGGCTCCTAATAAAGACTATAGGTGCACCAAAATGGTGTCAGGGTGAGCAAACTAGTATTATTAAGGTGGGGGGTAATTTCGAAAACCACTCAACCAATCAGTCTTGCTTCAGAAATAAGCCAATTACATAATTTAAAATTATTAATTTATTCTCTTAAAAACCGGAAAAATCTTGCAACATAGTCTCACAAATATTGCACCATAAGGAATGACACAACAACGTTAAAAGAACAAGGTGAAAAACACTGGAGGAACAACACATAGTCCACCGCTGTGGAGTAATGGTTAGCGTGCCTGACTGTAATTTGTAATGATATTTATAAATTGAATTAAATAAATCAATAAGTAAAGAAACAAATAAAAATAAAAACTAGGTAGATAGATAGATAGATAGATAGATAGATAGATAGATAGATAGATAGATAGATAGATAGATAGATAGATAGATAGATAGATAGATAGATAGATAGATAGATAGATAGATAGATAGATAGATAGATAGATAGATAGATAGATAGATAGATAGATAGATAGATAGATAGATAGATAGATAGATAGATAGATAGATAGATAGATAGAGTACAATATGCAACGAGCCTATAATGATAGTAATTAAGACGCGAGTATGTTTGTTTATGAAACGAGTGCAAGTGAGTTTCATAATATTCATACGAGCGTCTTAATTACCATTATAGGCAAGTTTCATACGACTTTTTATGCTCGACCATATTTCCAACTTGAAATTATTCATAAGTATTCATGTTATGGTTATGCAAGTGAGGAGCGGAACTGACCTGAATTGTGAGATGTGCGCAGACGAGAAAGTATTGATTTTTTCCGAGGCACGAATGTCATTGACCTTGATATAATCTAGAGAATAACATGAAGATTAGTCTTGATATAACCTGGAAATTGATTTAGAATTTAAAAACGAGATGACAAATTGAATTTATTTGAATATTATTTACAATTAACGCTAATTATTATAGTAATAGAACATAACCTTCTGCGACAGTATTGGATTTCCAGCCTCCGTGACTTTTCGCTAATTGTCTTTCGATTGCATATCCGAGAATAATCGATACTTGCGGTTTTATTTATTTATTTATTTATTTATTTATTTATTTATTTATTTATTTATTTATTTATTTATTATTTTGCTAATATGTAACATAAATTATAAAATATGCAGAGAAACTTTAGCTCGCCCCTGAAAGAGTAGAACTCGTGCTCAGGGGCGGATTCCTGAATTGAAATTAATAATTATACAATACAATTATAATTAACAATTATACAATACAATTTGCAACTATAGTATATAAATTTAAATTTACAATTTTTCAATTTTTATAAAATCCATACATAACTTTTTAAATTTAATACTAGAACTATTCGAGTTGACAATATTAGGATATTTAAATATAAATTTGTTATATATTCTTGGGTCTAAATTACTACTATGATTAAATACTGTAACATCGTTGCATTTTGGTTCAAACAATCTTAAAGAATTCATACCTTTTGTTTAATAACTATGAGAATACAATTCAAAATTATTTCGATTTTTATGTATGAATTTTATTAATACAATATAATAAATTTGTCTTACGTTAAGTACATTAAAGTCTATACACAAATTTTGAGATGGAAAATCAATAGGTTTATGAAGACATATTTTAATTATTTTCTTCTGTAATAAATAAAGTGGATTAAAATTGGATTTAAATGAGCTACCCCATCCTATAATTCCATACATAATTACCGATTGAAATAAAGTTAAATATATTGTACGTAATAAACTTATTGACAAGTAATTCCTCAATAAAACAAAATAATATACTATTTTACGTAATTTATTATAAAGGTAATTAATGTGTTGGTTCCATTTTAAATGATTATCGAAAATTATGCCTAAATACTTAACTTCAGAGGACTCTTTAATAATCGGACATTTACACTATATAAGACAACAATCAGAATTATGTAATTTAATACTTAATATAGATGTAGGAGGTTTGTTACATTTTTCAGATAATGAGAATGGAATAATGATGGTACAATGGTGATTTCTCATTGGCTGAACCACTGAATTATAATGAATAGATGTACTTTAATGAGGTGCATTAAAGGGCTACTACCAGGTGTATAATTACTACATTTCGGCATGGTCGAGCATAAAATAAATAAATAAATAAATACATGTAATACTTCTAAAGGAGTATTTTACAACCCATTTTATTGTTCTTATGACCTGTATTTTAGGTACTTAAATCACATTTCTTAGAACCTAAATATTTCAGTCTTGTACTATCACATATCCGTTGCAACTATGGATTTGTGTTCTAAGAATTTCTCGCATCTCATGGCCGTTTACTATCAATAATTTATTACTAATGGAGTAATTCAACGTGACGGAATGTAGGACGGGACTCGCTGGTGTCTCGAGCTGCGATGTCCGGTCGACACGCCCTGCTATTAACGATTTCTCAAGCAAGAATATTTACATCTGTGCAATGTCCCACGTGGAATATTCCGAAACTCTCCAATGCAAAAAAACACACAAGAATGCCACTGAAGATTCTTAAACTGTACTGAAGAGTCGGTTTTTGTCTAGCTAAGAAGATAACCTCTCTTCACGAGATAAGCCATAAGTAATGTCATTAAATTCAGGAGGTTATTCTTTGAGAGATTTCAAACAAAATAAGTTTAATATAAAATTTTGCTCGTTTTTGCTTCCTTTTCTAGGTAAAATTTGTTTTATATGAAACATTTCATAGAGTGTTTTGGGAAAGTTATTGATTTTCTTCCCAATATACTCACTAAATTTAACCCCTTCGGCCAGGAATTTATATTTAAACAAAATTAAAAAAAAAACTGGTCACATAATCATTCTGGGGATCCAAAAATCCAAATCAAGTCTTCACAGAAAATCAAAATTTGGGGACAATTTTGACCCCTGGGGCTTCAAAATTTTAAATTTTATTTTTAATTCAAGTATAGAAATGTTTCAAAAATAATATTCTCCATTTCTATCACATTGAATTTTTCAAAATATTTGAAAGTATCGAAGACATTCCAAAAAAAAAAAAAAAAAAAATAGAAACAACGTACGGTACACTATAATGTACATCAGGCCTGAAGGAGTTAAGAGAGAATTCTATTATGATAATAAATGATGGAAAGAATTTTAGTTTTGTCCTTTAAATGTGCAGAAATTTGATCGTAACAAATGTAACTTTTCGTTCTGAAAAGGAATTTTAAATAGTTTCATTTGTTCGAAAGCATTCTTCACAATAATTTTTGTCCATACAACACACAACCGGGTTTTCATTTCAAAATCTCCCAGTGTAAATAACTATTTATTCAAATTAAATTTAATTTACACAAAAACACATGTTACAAGAGCCTGTCAATAGATTATTGAATGCAGATGTTTTTTTTCAGTTTTGGTGGAATAGATCTTAAGTCCCAAGTCGCAGCTTGTCCATCAAGAAGAAGAAGAAGAAGAAGAAGTATAACAATCCAATTCATGTTGTTCACAAGATTTGCTTCAAATACAAACTCAAGAAAGGGAGCGAGAACTTTTATCTCCTTTAATAATTGGAGCAAAATTGATCGTCTACAAGAATTTCTAGAATCTGTTACAATAATTTGCAATATAATGGAGCATTGATAGCGTCAGTAATTACTGTGAAGTGTTGGTAATAATTTTCTGAGCACTATTTAATACGAAATATCGCAATTAATAGCGAATATACTCCCAGATATTTTAAAATCTCGTATATGTAGATTTCATATAAATTACTCATAGATAAATATATAGAGAGTAGGACCCGAATCGTCATGGAAATTTACTCATGTTGGTTTCAGTCGTTTCAAAGTAAAAGATTTTAACTTTTTGTATTTGTTGCTTTAGCGACGTCTTAAGCTACGATCAGTGGTCTTACGATAGCAAATTATAGAAGTAATTGATTAACTAGAGTCGTTAATTACCTTCGGGCTAAGAATGAGGAATTAAATAACAAAAGAACAACGGCTGATGAGGAATTAAATAACAAAAGAACAACGGCTGATGAGGAATTAAATAACAATAGAACAACGGCTCATGAGGAATTAAATAACAAAAGGACAACGGCTGATGAAGAATTAAATAACAAAAGAACAACGGCTGATAAGGAATTAAATAACAAAAGAACAACGGCTGATGAAGAATTAAATAACAAAAGAACAACGGCTGATGAGGAGTTAAATAACAAAAGAACAACGGCTGATGAGGAGTTAAATAACAAAAGAACAACGGCTGATGAAGAATTAAATAACAAAAGAACAACGGCTCATGAGGAATTAAATAACAAAAGAACAACGGCTGATGAGGAATTAAATAACAAAAGAACAACGGCTGATGAGGAATTAAATAACAAAAGAACAACGGCTGATGAGGAATTAAATAACAAAAGAACAACGGCTGATGAAGAATTAAATAACAAAAGAACAACGGCTGATGAGGAATTAAATAACAAAAGAACAACGGCTGATGAGGAATTAAATAACAAAAGAACAACGGCTAAGATGCAGTTTTAACGTTGTTTGAGAGCTACGAATGTGGGTTGGAATTTGTCTTATGGAATGAAGCTTTGTCGGTCGCAGGCGTGACTTCTTGTAAGTCCTATGTAATGTACAGAGTCAGAAACAAAAAGGCCCGCCTGAATTCTCCAAGTTCCAAATTCAACGCACTGCGCATGCTCAGTGCTCCAAAGCAGTGGTACACACGACATCGCTTTTGCAGTTATTGAAATTCATTTACTTCGATTGTTGTCGTAACCCGAAAGGCATTTGAAAAGATGCGATGAAAATAAAATTGATCTATTCTTAATAATAGATAAATATTTATAAATATTGCAGTAAAACAGAATGATGGTAAATGAAATTAACCTGCAAAATTAATTAAATAGTAGGCTATATTACGATATAAAATTGGGAAGTGCTTTTTACAAAATTGAGGAAAAGGTTACAAACCGAGCACAGCTAGTTCTTCAATTTCTGAGATTTTGTAATACACCTGACAAACGTGTATTTCACAGTATTTTTTTGCACGATAGTAGGCTATATTTTGAAAATAATATTTTAAAAATTCTTAATATACAGTACGTACAGCTGTCAAAAGAAAAAGTGGCCGCTCTCTAGAAACTAAGTTCACTTCGGGCATCTCCGCTACAATTCGGAGACAAGCGATGTTACATGTTGTTGGACCACGCTGCCTGATATCTGCAGTTATAATTAAAGTAGTCTTTGTGTTAGTGTAATAGCGTAATGGTATTTGTGAGGTCGTGCGTTCCAACACAACCTAGTATTTTTAATGTTCTTTTTTTTTTTGTTTTTAAAGTAGAGAGAAAATATAATTTTTCTCCTGACTCTTTTATGACTGTCTTAGTAATTAACATCAGGTTCATGAATGTTTTATGCCATGACTTTATCATTATTTATTATGGCATTAAGGCTGCAAATGGAAAGAAAGGAAGAAAGAAAGAAAGAAAGAAAGAAAGAAAGAAAGAAAGAAAGAACGATTATATTCTCAGTAATTTGATCTTATTTTCAGATTAATTCTGTGCATTTTGTATTAGCTGTGAAATACCTTCCCGTAATACTATTCAAATAATACTGGGTTGAAAACTGTTGTTAAATCGTTGTGGTGTGAATCGCGCTCTGTAAGGACCTTCAACAGTCGGGCCATTTTTTTTTCTGGGAGTGTATACCCACGGAAATAAAAAGTAGTCGGCCGTGTATTTTGAATTCAACATGAATATGTCACAATAATACAAAGGGGGAGGGGGAGGAAGCTCTTGATAATTAAACTGAATTAAAGGTTTGAAGATAATCGCCAAGTCTTTCAAAGCATTTAACGATTTAAGTTGCCGAGTGGTTATGCTAGGAGACAGCTGTTTAAATACTCAGGGTCGAGTCCTGGTGAATCTTTTTTTTTTATTTAGTGTGGCCTTAACTCTTCCAGTACAAATAAATAAATAAATAAAGAAATAAATAAAGAAATAAATAAATAAATAAATAAATAAATAAGTAAATAAGTATATAAGTTAATAAATAAGTAAATAAATAAATAAATGAATAAATACATACATAAATAAATCAATAAATAAAGAAATAAATAAATGAATGAATAAATAATAATAATAATAATAACAATTATTATTATTATTATTCTTTAACCTAATTCATTATCATTTTATCGGTGTTTTGCGAGAACTTTACTCAATATTTTCATTATTAAAGAGTCCACAAAGAGTCAAACAATTTATAGCACACCTGCGAACGGTATATGAACTAAGTACTGATCCCATAGCTTCTTTCTTTACTTTAATTGATTTATTTACGAACCTGTACCTCGGATCCAACAGCTGGCACGATAACCACATGACCATCGAGGTTTACCACATTAAAAAACAAACTCTGAATTTTTAAGAGTAACAACAAATATCACATATGGCTGTAAATATTCCAATATGACTTTAAAATATATATGAAAATGAAATGACCTTGTAAGGATTGAAATCTCCAGTAACCACAAAATATCTGATTTTTCTTAATTACTTACACTGTAGCATTCCAGCAACATGGAAATTAAACCTCTGAATTTCAACCGAATAACTGACACAATGAAACTTTTTAACGAAGTAAGGAGAGAAACTAATTAAAAATTGTCTTACATGCATTTCGTTACAAATTTAGAAAGGAAAGGTGAGACAACGCTGTGAGAATGCCCGAGGGAGTATTGTCAAGGAATTATGGAAATAAAGACCAAGAATTGAGGGTTTGCGAGTTTATGAAGTAAAAGGACCACGATTGCGCACGAAACATAACCTGAACCTCACTGTAGATGAAAAGCATTCGTGCGAACACTTAATAAACATCGTGATTTTAAGAAACAATGAGGATAAAAATGTAGCCTAAATACAAACCACCATGAACTTTGCTGTACGCAGATGTCCAGATAGCATTAGATGGCACTGGAGATAACCTACAAAAGGCAGTTTACAAATCATGGTTCATTGCAAACGAATATAATTTTAAAATCTCTAAAGGAAGAACTGAAGATTTGGTCTTTATGGGCTCAAACTACATCAGAACTAAAATAAGTAATAGATAATCAAATAGAAGAACAGGTAACTTCCTCCAATTACTATGGTTACAACATCGCTTACGTTTCCCCCCCCCCCCCTGATATTTATACTCGTTTTAACATCTCTGGTCATATGGCGAGTTAATCTTCTGTGTGAAATCCGAAGGCCTGTATACTATTGTTGAGACTGGTTCCATTGTTGTGAACTAGATGGCGACTGTATACGTATTACTGATTTGTTTTGAATATGATTTCGGTGATGAATGAGGCCGATGATATTCAGGGATATTGTGGCCCGAATTTTCTGGTATTTGCCTTACGGTTGAGGGAAAACCCTGAAAAAACCTCAACCAGGAAATTCAACCCGACAGGGAATCGAACCCGGGCCCTCTGCGTAAGAGACCAGCATGCTGACCTCTACACCACAGAGGTGGTCTCTCCTACATTATTTCTAGAGATATAGAAAATATACTGGCAAAATTCCTTCAGCTCCTTTTTAACTGGGTTATTTTACGACGCTTTATCAACTGCTATGATTATCTAGCGTCTGAATGAGATTAATATGATACTGCCAGCGAAATGAGTCCAGGATCCAGCGCTGAAAGTTACCCAGTATTTGCTGTTAATGGGTTGAGGGAAAACCTGAAATAAACTCAGCCTCAACTAGATAACTTGTCCAACTAGGATTTCAACCCGGGCACGCTCGTTTCACGGTCAGGCATCCTAACTGCCACTCTATTTTTTTTTATTTTAGTGGGTTATTTTACGACGCTTTATCAACAGCTTAGGTTATTTAGCGTCTGAATGAGATGAAGGTGATAATGCAGGTGAAATGAGTCCGGGGTCCAACACCGAAAGTTACCCAACATTTGCTCATATTGGGTCGAGGGAAAACCCCGGAAAAAAACCTCAACCAGGTAACTTGCCCCGACCGGGAATCGAACCCGGGCCACCTGGTTTCGCGGCCAGACGCGCTAACCGTTACTCCACAGGTGTGGACAAATGCTACTCTACAGGGGTGGACCATACATAATATTAATTCCTAATTGTACTTAACTTCTGTTTGAAACAATTTTCCGTTTGGCGTCTAAGAAAAAAATATTTTTGATGATATAGATAAGTGGGATACCTGTACAGGAATGCTCAATGGTCAAAGCATGTCTAAGTGGGTCCAACCCTCGAAAAACCAAGCCAACCATTTTCCTCGTGGTATTTCATGGATACCGTAATGTAAAATAGACTACGAATAATAAAAACAACTGCATTTCAATGAACTCGAAACTTTTAGTTGTCAGTACTGCGCAATCATAGTGTAAACTTCCATTTCTGCTAGTGTTGAATCATATTTCCAATTCTGTTGCTTGAGATTTTGTCGGTTCTGTGTATTTATTAGGAATACTGGAAGGAGGGGAAGCGTTCAGAAGTTGCCTAGGAAACGGAGGGCCCAAGCGCCGATGTGTTTTCTACTTCAGAAAGTTGCGCATCGCAGTTTCGACTCGTGTACAACAAGTGAACGTTACTTTCGAACGAAAACGATGTCGTTTGTGAACGGAAATTTGACGGATATTAGCAGCAGATACTTGTGCCATTAGCTGAGCCAATTATGCGGCAGTGCCTCGGCGATATTGACCAATTAACGAATCGGAATCGAAGAGACTGGCAGGCATTGCCCATGCAGAGGCAGATCAATTTTACACGGCACGGACAGCTAGCAGAAAGCATTTCTTCGCATCTTTAATAGGGCTACTTACCTCGTATATATATATATATATATATATATATATATTTTTAAGTTTTCTACTCGGATTTACAAAATATTAAATAGGAAGTATTAAAGAACCGTAGAACCCAATCTTATCAAAACACTTCACTTGCACTAGTACTATAAGATGTGTTTAGGAAGTTGAAATGGGACAAGAATGATCGGTAAAAAATCACATGCAGAAAAGTATATTCTATTATCCATGTGCTAAAAAGGATAAATGTTCATCTCCCCTCTTGCTTAAAAAAGTCCCTTGTGCAGACGCTTGTATTTCCCTATTTTGACTATGCTGACATTTTACTGACTGACCTTTCCAGCGACAACAAAACGAAACTTCAACGTGCTCATAATTTGTGTGTACGTTTTGTAAGCAATGTTCGTAAATATGATCATATTACCCCATCCCTGGAAACAATAGGTTGGCTTAAACTAGATAAGAAAAGAAATTTACATTCACTTCTCCTTCTCTTCGAAATCTTGAACTCTTTTATTCCTTCGTACCTGTCGTCTCGCTTCACTTACCTTTCTTCCCACCACAATCTGAACACACGCTCTCGTCATGAAACAATACTAACAATACCATCCCATCGCACCTCCTCACACTCATCCTCTTTCACAATAGCCCTGCCAAGACTCTGGAATTCGCTACCTGCTAGCATCAGGGACTGTCGAAATAAAATTCAATTCAAACGCAAACTTACTAGGCACTTGGTTAGTAATTAAGAGTCGTTCAGACATGGTTTCTTGTAAATAGTTCTCTTAATCTATCACAAAATATTTCAATATCCGGTAATTTCATCACTATAGAATTTTGTTATTGTAGGTTTAATTTGTAATTCAGTAAATACAGAAATATTTTTTGTTCTTAACTTCTATAATAAAATGTCTAGCTTTCATTAATCAGGTAGGCCCCTAATCTTGTCGTACTTCAATTTCTATTGTAATTGAAATTGTAAATTTAACATTAATTGTAATTTTGTTCATATTATAGTTGTAATCCCCTGGTAGAGGGGCAGAGAAGGCCTGACGGCCTTATCTCTACCACGTTAAATAAATAAATACTAAATACTAAAATAAATACCTCGTGGTTACAAATTTTTGGACGATTTCAGAAGTCTATATTTTCACCAATATTGAACATAAATACATGATCTTACCACCATTTGAAAGGAAGAAGTTTGTAGTTTTATACTGACCTTAGACGCACTCGATGTGAGCCCCACGTTTAGTACGGCACACGTTTCAAATATGTCTTCTGTGACGTTAAATTCGGCCACCGTCGCTGGAAGTGGAGGTATGTAGGCCTAAACATTGTCCTTGACGAAACCCCACAGAAAGAAATCAGATACTGAAATCCTGTGAACGGGGTGGCAATGTGTAGAAGACGCTGTCTGCGTCCGTTGCACGACCTGGCAGGTGTAGATAACATCTTCTACACATGGCCACCCCGTTCACCGGATTTCACAGTGTATGATTTTTTTTTCTGTGGGATTTCGTGAAGGACAATGCTTACATACCTCCACTTCCAGCGACGTTGGCCGAATTGAGAAGGCGTATTAACACGACAATTAGGAACGTCACACAAGACATGTTTGAGAGGGTTTGGCAAGAATGGGATCACCGGCTGGACGTCTGCCGTGTTACACGTGGGGCATACATCGAATGCATATCAAGGTCAGTATAAAACTTCAAACTTCCCTCTTTCAAATGGTGGTAAGATCATGTATTTATGTTCAATACTGGTGAAAATATAGTAGCCTTCTGAAATCGTCCAATGGTCAAACAAATTGATTTTCCGTTCTTCTTATATTGTGAACTCATAGTGTTATATCTGTGAAAGAAATGTTAAGATATCTATAAAATTGAACAAATTATGCATTAAAATGCCCTGCCATACAAACACAATACCAGCCAGCAATTTATAATTTTGTCGCTCAGTTTCTCAAAACTGATTTTTTTTTCAAAACTTTAGATCATATTTTCCACAAATTTTTTAATAACTGTACGAAGTTTTTTATTACCCTTTCTCTTAGTAAAATCAACAAACTGTAGCTCAATATTTATCCTATTTTTCATACAAATTTAAAGAAAGGATGAAAAATTTCTTAGAAATTAAAAAAATTTGAAGATTTTTTTCTCCCTCTTGCAGTGTAAATATTTGAACAACTGAGTTAGAGGTGGTTAATATGAATGTTACCTCTAAGTAAAAAAATAAATTACTAAAATATATTAAAAAACTTGGGAATAATTTTTTTAACAGCAGTTTGGTACATATCGCAATATGAAAATTAAAAAAATTCAATTAAAAACACTTAATGTAGGTAAATATTTTTCCTTTTAGATCAAAGAACTATTTTAAGGTATTAAGCATGTAAAATTTAATCAAAACAGAGCTTAAGATTATGGAGGAATAAAACTTATAAAACATTACATTTTTAAGGATCGAAGGTTTGACACAGAGCTGCCAAACTAGTTATGATGATGATGATGATGATGATGATGATGATGATGATGAAGATGATGATGATGGTGCTGATGATGAGTATATGACCACGAAAATTCTCATACCTCTGTTTAAGGAGAGACTCCACTGAAAATCATGAAAATTAAAAAAAAATGTTTATTGGCTATTTCACTTCTTCAGAGTGTATATTTTCATACCCCAAATAATTCTCATTAGAAATATGTTTACATTTCTTAAATTAAGGCTGTAAGGGAGCGTGGTATTTAAAGAGCTATCAAAATTATTTGTTCATAAAAAAAAATAATAATTTCTGATTACAAATATAGTAATTTTTTGTTCTAAAGTTGGCTCCCTGAAGTTACTAGATGAATGTAGCGGAGCAGAATTTTAATTTTCATAAATTTGGCATTAAAAAGTTAATGTTGAATCAATAAAAATAAACCTACGGAAAAACGAATTTGAAATTAAAATCAATTAATCAATTTGGAGAAATTTTTACTGCAAGTATTTAAGAGGTAGTTGTATTGTATTGTATTGTATTTATTAACATTCCATGGTATTCATACATGCTTACAGCTAGAATATGGAACAAGTAAAAAAACTTAATACTATTATAAAATCTTAATTTATAGTCACAGTCTCGATGAAATATATACCAGACGAGATTTACAATATAGTCTACTAGTACAACACATAGTTTTAGTATCAATTTCATGAAGTGTTATTGAATGTCATGAATTCACCTACAGAATAGAAGGCGTGAGAAATTAGGTACTTCTTTAATTTGGCCCTAAATAATTTTATGTTTTGAGTTTCACTTTTTATATCGATAGGGTTTCATGTTTCTATGCATTTATTTGGTAAGAAATGCTGCTAGTTTATTTTATTAGTATTTTCTTCATGAATTATAAGAAAAATAACCTTTTTAAAATGTTAAAAAAATTTCAAAGTGAATAAATTAGATATTTCATAAAATGAATTCATAGAAATGTTTCTCTTTGACTTGTGAATGTAACCAAAAAAATCGAAGCTTAAAAATTGAGATCGTCTATTAAAAACTTATGTTTGAAAATATTTCTAAAAAGAATAGAAAAAAATAAAAAATCAAAAGTCAAAAACATTTGGGAGTTCAAAATTTGGATTTTGTTAGTCCTTTAAATAGTAAATATGCTCTCAAAATTTGGTTGAAAAAATGATTAGAAAAAAGTTGTAATTTTTAGTAGTGTGTTCCCTTAAGCGAGATCTCAGTTGTCACTCATTTTGCGCATAAATGATTAAGAGTAGTAACATAAAGACTTCCCGACAACTTCTACGATAATATTTATAATTTTTGAAAATATTATAAGTTTGCACAAAGCCCAGTACTAGAAACAATAAATGCATCGTGTCTTGCTTTAATTTGTTTTCTGTGAACAAATTAAATAATAATAATAATAATAATAATAATAATAATAATAATAATAATAATAATAATAATAATAATAATAATTTTATTTTTATTTTATTTTTTTCCATCGCTGTTATTTATACTGGCTTTAACATCTCTGGTCATATCGCGAGTTAATCTTCCGGGTGAAATCCGAAGGCCTGTGTACTATTGTTGAGACTGGTTCTATTGTTGTGAACTAGATGGCGACTGTACATGTTACTGATTTGTTATGAATATAATTTCGGTGATGAATGAGGCCGGTGATATTCAAGGATGTTGTGGCCCGAATTTCCTGACATTTGCCGTCCGTTCGAGGGAAAACTCTGAAAAATCTCAACCAGGAAATTCAACCCAACCGGGAATTGAACCCGGGCCCTCTGCGTAAGAGACCAGCATGCTGACCCCTACATCACAGAGGTGGCCTATTTTAATTCATTATGATATTAATATGCGAGACACCAGTCATTGGCCAATAACAGCCTAACGCAAAAACACTAGTAATACAATAACATAAATTGAAATCAATATTTACAATGATCATAAAAAAATTAAAATAAGTAAATTAATATTATGTGAATGAATGGAGATAAAAATAAAAACGATCTTAAACGAGAATTTGTCTTTAATTGGTGAATAATAATAATAATAATAATAATAATAATAATAATAATAATAATAATAATAATAATAATAATAATAATAATAATAATTTCATTTTATTTTTTCCCTCACTGTTATTTATACTCGTTTTAACATCTTTGGTCATATCGCGAGTTAACCTTTCGGTTGAAATCCGAAGGCCTGTGCACTATTGTTGAGACTGGTTCTATTGTTGTGAACTAGATGGCGACTGTAAGTTATATGTATTACTGATGTGTTATGAATATGCTTTCGGTGATGAATGAGCCCGGTGATATTCAAGGATGTTGTGGCCCGAATTTCCTGACATGTGCCGTCCGTTCGAGGGAAAACTCTGAAAAACCTCAACCAGGAAATTCAACCCAACCGGGAATCGAACCCGGGTCCTCTGCGTAAGAGACCAGCATGCTGACCCCTACATCACAGAGGTGGTCTATTTTTATTCATTATGATATTAATATGCTAGACAACAGCCATTGGCCAAAAACACTAGTAATAGCCTACAATAACAAAAATCGAAATCAATATTTACAATGACAATAAAAAAATTAAAATAAGTAAATTAATATTATGTTAATGAATGGAGATAAAAATAAAAAAAAACAATCTTAAACGAAGAATTGTTCTCTAATTTAATAATAATAATAATAATAATAATAATAACGAAGAATTGTTCTCTAATTGAATAATAATAACAATAATAATAATAATAGTAATAATAATAATAATAATAATAATAATATAATCACTATTCTTTAATATTGTTTCATTATAACATCAAGGTTTAACGACAGCGTAGAAAATTAATTGAATTCTCCAAATCGTATACATACGTAGTCTGTGGTTGATAGAATCTCCCATCATGCAACAAAATCACATAAACTGCGTCATAAACCAAGGCCCAAACAATCTTGTTTATTGCTCCACACGCGTTGCTATGGCATCAGATATTCACATGTTTTTGTTACAAGATAGGGCGTTGAACGCTTTGAATTGCCTATCATGTGGACGCACGGGCAATCTGCGATGTTGTCATATCCCATTTCGATCAAGCTGTACGTGTGTGTGTGGGTTCGTACTACGAAATAACGAATCAACGCATCAGTTGGGGAAAATTTCAAGGTTTAGTGTTGTGGTTAGATTAGAGCATTCCATATAATGGTAAGCTTTCAATCTTAACGATGGATTGTAAACTGGAATGTTAGATAATAAAGCACAAAATTGCTAATATAACCGCAAGCTCAAGATGTATTGCAAGGTACGTTGTGCTAGACGAGGTTTCTTGAAAGCACACCTGGATCTGGGAGGGAAGTTTTATTTTCCATCATTATAATAATCGTCATCAACTAAAGTGTGTGGCCTTTATAGCCCCTTCCGTCACCAAGGAACATCTTGAGAATGGTTCAATACAGCGCTTCGTGGTATAACAATGGAATCTCCCAGCTTCAAATACATCACCACATTTTTAGCTGCCATGCATCTATTTCATTTTCATACAGAAATTATATTTACTTCCACTTTTATTAGTATTTATTTCAGTAGTATTTATTTATTTATGCTCGACCATGCCGAAATGTAGTAATTATACACCTGGTAGCAGTCCTTTAATGCATGTCATTAAAGTACACCCACTCATTAAAGTACAGGTGTTCAGCCAATGACAAGTCAGCTTTGTACCGTTATAAAACCTCAGCCAATGACAAGTCAGCTTTGTACCGTTATAAAACCGCAAGTATCGATTATTCTCGGATATGCAATCGAAAGAGAAATCCAATACTGTCGCAGAAGGTTATGTTCTGTTACTATAATAATTAGCGTTAATTGTAAATTATATTCAAATAAATTCAATTTGTCATCTCGTTTTTCAATGTCTAATTTAATTTCAATTTATATCAAAGTTAATATTTAGTTTACTCTGTAGATTCTTATAGGCTATCAAGATCAATGTGGACATCTGTTCCTCAGAAAAAATCAATACTTTCGCGTCTGCGCACATCTCACAATTTACGAGGTATTGCTCACGGTCAGTTAGATACAAATAAAATGAATAATTTCAAGTTAGAAATATGGTCGAGCATAAAAAGTCGTATGAAACTCGCCTATAATGGTAATTAAGAAGCTCGTATGAAAATTATGAAACGAGCTTGCGCTCGTTTCATAAACATCCATACTCGCTTCTTAATTACTATCATTATAGGCTCGTTGCATAATGTACTATTATTTAACCTGTTAGAGATAAGGCCGTCACGCCTTCTCTGCCCCTCTACCAAGAGATTCCAACTATAATATGAAGAATAAATTTACAATTAGCATTAGATTTACAGTTACAATTACAAATAAAATTACAATATTAAATTTACAATTACAATTACAATACAAATCAAAGTACGAAAAGACTACCTGACTAATGAAAGCTAGATAATTTATCATAGAAAAACAAAGAATATTTTGTGCGAGATCGTGCGTATTTGCTTGGTTTCCGCACAAAACCAATCCGCGGAAAGTCTAAACTTCCACATTCAGTATTCCCAATCTAACACACATGACAATTTCCCTCTTCTTACCGCTTAAGTGACATATTGATTTTACTGCTTTAGGCTTTTAACATATTATTTTTAGAGACGTTCAATATAGTAATAATTATAAATTGGAAACTTCCACTGCAATTTCACCTAAATTGCACTGTTCATTATTGTTTTTAAATATTTTCAAAAATTAAGTAAACTCTACAACTCCACTAAAGTTACTGCATTCGTGATGCAAGTAACATTAAGGAAGCCGTGAAAAAATCAACAAGATTCCAGGATCATCATAGAATGGGGAAAAAAAAGACAGACGTATATCACGGCCTGCTGAAGTATAGTAAATACAGAAAACATTTTAAAGCAACAATGTTGAAGATAGATATTTTTGTTTTGCAAATTTGCCGTCATTGAATAGATACCAAGATTGAGATTTCATTGCAACTAATTAGAAATTCCTCTTTCAGGTATGTAATAAACGATCTTTGCACAAAATAATGTACGATACACGAGCGGTATGTTTCGCTTTTTCAAACTTTTCCTCGAACATGAAAACTTCAACATACAGCTCTTGTAACGCATATTACTATTATATTTACTGAATTACAAATTAAACCTAGAATAACAAAATTGTATAGGGATGAAATTATCGGATATTGAAATATTTTGTGATAGATTAAGGAAACTATTTACAAGAAATCAATTACCCACCAATTGTCTAGTTATTTTGCGTTTGAATTCAATTTTATTTTATTTTATATCCGCAGATACTTATTTTGACTTGTCAGAGCCAAATATTCTGCATTAAGAATATAGTTGTAACAACCACTTTCATGTGTTAAAATAAAAACTAAGTTGTAAATTATCTAGTTGACTAGTTTCAGCTTTGTGTCAGCCAACATCAGAACTAGTGAAGTCCTTGCTTCTGCCGGTTTCTTCAATCGTTTTTCTGCGGTGGAGGTGTGTTTGTGTTTGATAGTGGAGAGTCAAATAGGGTGTGTGCTCTCTTGTTTTTGTGTCAAGATACTAGAACAACTTATCTTCCTTTGATTAATGATATTGAAACTGAGTGTAACTGTTATTTTGTATCTGTATCTATTGTATTGGCCAACCTACCCCATTATCAGCTGGCCTAGTTTTTTTAGTAGGTTATTTTACGACGCTGATCAACTTCTCAGGTTATTGAATAATTTCGACGTGTTGTCGCCATTTTAAAACTAAACTACATCACAGCCATCTAACGCAAAACGGCGAAACTATATGACGAAATACAGAAAGCTTTAAAGATGTTGCGTTTAAAATTGCGTTATTTTCCAATAAAAGGCAGCTGAGAAAAAAACATTATGTGCATTACTTATTGAACCGGCCATGTAGTTGTATTCTATTTCTGGTGATGTGGACGGAGAAGGCCTGATGGCCCTAACTTCACCAGAGTAAATAAAAAAAAAGTGAAAGATAATATAGACTAAATATAATGAGCGAGAAATGAAATCAAGATCAATTCTAGTCAAAAATCAACAGAAAGATTTAACATATGCCTACTCGGAAAGACTGGAAAGGAGATAAAATTGAAATGTGCTGAATAACACAATAGAATATGATTATGATGATGGATAGTAGTAGGTAATGATGATCATAGTGGTGATTATGATATTAAACAGTCTACACCTGTGGAATAACGGTTGGCACGTCTGGCCGCGAAACCAAGTGGCCGGGTTCGAATCCCGGTCGGGGCAAGTTACCTGGTTGAGGTTTTTTTTCCAGGGTTTTCCCTCAACCCAATATGAGCAAATGCTGGATAACTTTCGGTGCTGGACCCCGGACTCATTGCACCGGCATTATCACCTTCATCTCATTCAGACGCTAAATAACCTAAGATGTTGATACAGCGTCGTAAAATAACCCACTAAAAATTATATTAAATATAATTATAATTCCTAATTATGATGACTGATTTTTAGATTTCATAAATGGGCCCTCACCAGATAAGAAAAAGTGTCATTAGTTGCAGTTCTGAGTCAAGTGAACTCACAATCCAGTCCACTAACGCCGTAATGATTGGCAGGTGGGCTGTCGGTTTTACCAACTTCTACGATCAATTATATCAGAATGATCGAACTTAACTCCCAGGAAATTACTGTGTCAATCGAAGGGAGCTCGAACAAGAAAGACAGCCAATGGCTATTAAATGGAAAGAAACTCAATTATCTGAGTGCAGAAATGCTGCAAGAGACAATGGTGGAGTAGAACACAACAGACTTTGATTTGATTTTACCCAAGTATATACTGTAGAAGTACAATGAGTGTGTATAGTATATATATATACAGGGTGTTTCAAAAGTTATTGTTAATAATTTACAGATGAAAAGTACAAACTAACCTAAGAAAAAAGCTCCAATGCACATTAGTCCGGGAATTAACCGCTGTCGAGATAGTGCACATTTTCTGTTGAGATTCCTCGCTGACTAACAAGCAAACATTCTGATGTAGGAAGATAAAAAAGTTAAATTATTTTCTTCCAACATGTTAATAATGTCAAAAGAAGTGCTTATACAAATTTTGGCCACTCGACAGCAATTACGAGGCCGTCCAGAAAATGATTTTCCCTGGGGCCGTTTACAGAAAAAAAGCATAATTGCATGGAAATATTTATTAAAAGATACAGTAATTGTTGCGTTATTTGTCAACATATTCCCCACTAGAATTGAGACATTTGTCAACCCATGGGATCAAGTTTTGTATCCTTGTGTCTTAGAAGTCAATCGCCTGGGATCGGAACCAGCGTTTGACAGCCGTATGCACCTCTGTCGATCCCATGATAAGGCAAATGTCTCATTTCCGGTGGGGAATATGTTGAAAAATAGCTCAACAATTGCTGTGTCTGTTTCAATAAATTATTCCAATGAAATTGTGTTTTCTTTCTGTTAACGATCCCTGGCGAACTTATTTTTTACGGCCCTCGTAATTGCGGTCGAGTGGTCAAAATTTGTATAAACACTTCTTTTGACATTATTAACAGCAGACGTGCAGATATCCCTAACTGAATTATACCTAGAGCAGGGGATCAAAATGCTGTCCAGGCATCTGAACGCAATGTTCTGCTTTTCTCTGTAGTGAGCTGGGAATCCTCTAGGGCAGTTCTGATCATTCCAAAGTGGACCTTTAAAACATTAGTACCGGTACGTTAAAAAGTAAGTAAAGTAGGCCTAAGTAATCACTTTACGCAATGCTAATCATTTTACACACTTCCAAAGAAAATGCAATATTCAATGTACAAACTTCATTCAGTAAAAAATTAATGCATTGCCTCTATCTTTCATGACATCAATATTACGCGTAACACAAATAAGTAACAAATTTAACATTCTTATTTATATTTTAGCCCTTATTATTCTGAAGTTACAGTTTGTAGTATTCATTGCAGCACGATTTAGCATTCAAATTTTCCTAACCGCTTTGTTGATTATATGTCCGGTTTAGAGGGCCGTGAAATCGTGATCATGAATAAAACAGGCTGTAATACCATGGATACTTATTTCTTAATATTCTGAGTTTAGACGGCCGTGAAAGCGTGATCTTAAAACCTCTTCAACTTAAAATATTTAATGTAAATTTGTGCTATTATACAGAGTGATTTATATAGAACTGACACATTTCTTTCATTAATTGTTTCAAAACGAATTGTGTTAGCGACAACTTATTATACCTAAAATGTAGAGGAATTTTGGGAGATTGCTTACCTCTATAGCAAATGTAGAAAATGTCCTCCATCCTGCATAAGGCACAACTCAACACGTCGTTCCATGTTACTGGCCACTCGTTGGAGGACTCTGTTGTTAGCTTGAATCTCCTGTGTGATGTTGTGCTTCAGATCGTCCAATGTCTGGGGACGTGTGGCGTAAACCCTGTCTTTTAAGTAACCCCATAGAAAGAAGTCCGGCGTTGTCAAATCCGGAGATCTCGGTGGCCACAGCTACTCAAAGGGCATACCAGAGAGAATTTGGTGTTCGCAATCCTCCCAAAAGAAACACAATACTGGGACTGGTAAACAAATTGGAAACAACTGGATCTCTGGTGAGTGAAAAGGGCAAGCATCGTTCATCTAGGCTTCCCACGGTTGTTGCTGACGTAAGAGCACGACTGGAGCAGTCACCCAAAAAATCATTAAGACGTTTGTCGCAGGAGACAGGGTACACCTACTCAATGTGTCAGAGAGCCTAAAGCCATATAGGGTTACGGTTGTTCATCAGCTACAGGAACCAGATAAGGATAAAAGATTGAATTATTGTCGTTGGTTTCAGACGTTTATTGTGCAAAATCCTGCCATATTGTCCATCACATGGTTCACAGATGAAGCATGGTTCCATTTATCCGGTTATGTGACGACCGAATAATTTCCAGGAACCTGTGGCCACCGAGATCTCCGGATTTGACAACGTCGGACTTCTTTCTATGGGGTTACTTAAAAGACAGGGTTTACGCCACACGTCCCCAGACATTGGACGATCTGAAGCACATCATCACACAGGAGATTCAAGCTAACAACAGAGTACTCCAACGAGTGGCCAGTAACATGGAACGACGTGTTGAGTTGTGCCTTATGCAGGATGGAGGACATTTTCAACATTTGCTATAGAGGTAAATAATCTCCCAAAATTCCTCTACATTTTAGGTATAATAAGTTGTCGCTAGCACAATTCGTTTTTAAACAATTAATGAAAGAAATGTGTCAGTTCTATGTAAATCACTCTGTAGAAAAAATTTGCTCTCGGGCCAAAAAGAGAACCTTTACGAACATTTATCATAAATAACTATTAGGTTTAACAAGTGAGTGTATAACATTGTAGCTTTAACGGAACAAACCACTAGTTTATAAAAAGATTCAAATGTTATATGATCGTATAGAGCATTTCGCTTTAAGAAAAAAGCATTGGTTTTACAGTCCTTGCCTAGTACATTGTACAAGTCATGTGGTAGATAGCCGTTTCTATGGCAACTGGTCATTTGATGGAACAGCCCTATATGCTCAATGCTTTTTTCTTAACGTGAAATCCTCTATAGTTATTGAATACTGAATCTATGTTTAAAGGCTGATTCACAATAAACCTGAAACGGAAACGACAAAAAGAACGAGAACGGAAATAATGTTATAAAAATGTATTAAAATGTGAGCATTCACAATACTTAATTGAGCTACGAGCGTAGCTCAGTCGGCTAAGGCGCTTGCCTGCCGATCCGAAGTTGCTTCGGGCGTGGGTTCGATTCCCTGGTTGGGTTTTTCCGAGATTTTCCCCAACCATAAGGCAAATGTCAGATAATCTAAGGCGAATCCTCGGGCTCATCTCGCCAAAAATATCATCTCGCTATCACCCATCCCATCGACTCTAAATAACTTCGTAGTTGATACAGCGTCGTTAAATAACCAAGTAAAATTTAAAAAAAAGAATACTTAATTGTGAATTTTCACATTTAAATACATTTATTTTAACAATATTTCCGTTCTCGTTGTCGTTTCCGTTCCCGGTTTATTGTGAACCAGCCTTTATCGAACCCATGTTTTCATGGATTGTTTTACTGAAAATAACCTGAGAAGGCACGAGGTACAACATTTGTAAGTAGAAGGTGTTTTCATAAAGTCACAATTATACTTGATGCGATTACTTCTCAGGTTATTTTCAGTAAAAAAATCCATGAAAACATGGGTTCGATAAAGGCTGGTTCACAATAAACCGGAAACGGAAACGACAAAGAGAACGAGAACGGAAATAATGTTATGAATATATTTAAATGTGAGCATTCACAATACTTAATTGAGCTACCAGCGTGGCTCAGTCGGCTAAGACGCTTGACTGCCGATCCAGAGTTGCTTCGGGCGCGGGTTCGATCCCTGATTGGGTTTTTCCGAGGTTTTCCCCAACCATAAGGCAAATGTCAGATAATCTAAGGCGAATCCTCGGCCTCATCTCGCCAAATAACATCTCGCTATCACCAATCCCATCGCCGCTAAATTTCAAAATTTTCAAATTTATTTACAATTTACATTTGAATTGAATACATATGAATAGATACCCGAAATGAGCATATGCTCGTGCTCGGGTACAGTCCAGTAGTCTACATAAATTTTACAGGGTTCATATAATAATGCTGATGATATAAATAATAGTAACAACAACAATAACAATAATAATAATAATAATAATAATAATAATAATAATAATAATAGTGATAAAACAAAAATATTTACAATAATAAAATAAATACTAAGACGGATAAAATAAAATATAAAACCACTAGCGAGAGTTAACACAACTTAAATAAGCATATAATAACCGGAAAAAATGCCAAACTCGAAAATCAACAGAAAAGTTCGTTGTATCGCTGACGACAGCAACCGCCGTATTGACATTGTGTTGTGCATTAATGGTAGTAGGGGGGAGCTGAAAGTCTACGAATCTTCTCGTAAAATCATGGGAAGTTAATGCCGAAAAAACAAAATGTCTACGAGTCAAACTGTTCATTATTACCAGGATAAATACAAATAATACCGAAATATATTAATCGAGTTTCAATTATAGATCTCTCCTTTTGTGCAAGAGATATCATATCAAAATATTTTATGAATGGCGGGGAAAATATAAATTTCAAAAACTTTCTAGTGACAAGATATAGTGACAAGTACAATCAAGTGTATCTGTGGCGATGCTAAGAAAATCATTTATTGGAGATATACACTGTTATTAATTAAGAAAATGATCTATTTATATTTATTACAATGTTTTATCTTATAGGGTACATGCATCAGATAAATACAATAAAAATTAGTACCATATAATGCTAGTAACACTTAAAAAAATTATAATAAAATTTTTCAAATATCATACAAACATTTTCACTTTATTTTTAAACTTAAGAATGTGTAAATTGCTTAGGTCTGGATTATTTTTCAATACTGAATTGTATAGTCTTGGTCCGTAATTCCTACTGTGTCTTAATCCAGCTGTATTGTGGCATTTAGGTTCTGCCAAAAGAGTTGGGACATTTCTTCTGGTGTTATGTATATGTTTTTCAGTTATAAAATTCATTCGATTTTAAAATAATCTCGTAGTTGATACAGCGTCGTTAAATAACCAAGTAAAATAAAAAAAAACAATACTTAATTGTGAATGTTCACATCTAAATACATTTATTTTAACAATATTTCCGTTCTCGTTGTCGTTTCCGTTCCCGGTTTATTGTGAACCAGCCTTTATCGAACCCACGTTTCCGTGGATTGTTTTACTGAAAATAACCTGAGAAGTAAGCTCGTCAGGTATTGATGTGATTTTATGAAAACACCTTCTACTTGCAAATGTTGTATCTCGTGCCACTGGTTGGGAACCGCAGTCGCACCTAATTGTAATGGATCTGGTACGAAAAACGGTCGAACAGGAGACATTCATCAATACTGGAGCAGCTATTAGGAACATATAACTATACGATCCGAGAGACGGGAAGGGGTGGAGGGAGATGAATTCAGTGTATGTATTTTTAAAATAGGGATCCGTAGCAAGTGACGTCAACAGTCGCTCTCCATCCATTTATCAATCTGGTGGAAAACCAACGGAAGTACTTCCAGGGGGACGAAAGAGACTTCGCATATGCGAATAGAAACCGTAAGTTCACAAAGCGAAAGGATTTCAAAGCCATTCGGCGAGGTTCGAATTTCTCTTGTCACGCGTAAGGGAAATCTGCGATCATATTATGACATGCGATTTCTTTTTCGTGGAATTTATTTGGCAAGATGGAAAACATAGGCGAGGACCGGGAAAAGTGGAAATTATTTTGACGATTCCACATATAAGTTAGTCATTTGATATAGACCAATCACATGCAACGAAATGTAGATATCAACCAATCATAACACTCTACATTGATTTGTGCATCATACTACAGACTGATTTATATAGAACTAACACATTTCTTTCTTTCTTTCTTTCTTTCTTAGTTTCTTTCTTTCTTAATTTCTTTCTTTCTTTCTTTCTTAGTTTCTTTCGTTCTTAATTTCTTTCTTTCTTTCTTTCTTAGTTTCTTTCTTTCTTCATTTCTTTCTTAGTTTCTTTCTTTCTTTATTTATTTCTCTCTTTATTTTTTTCTTTATTTCAAAACGAATTTGTTATCCTTCAAATGTGAGTATCTTTGCGAGATTACTAACCTCTATAGCAAATGTTGAAAATTCTTTCTTTCTTTCTTTCTTTCTTAGTTTCTTTCTTTCTTTCTTAGTTTCTTTCTTTCTTAATTTCTTTCTTTCTTTCTTTATTAGTTTCTTTCTTTCTTAATTTCTTTCTTTCTTAGTTTCTTTCTTTCTTAGTTTCTTTCTTTCTTTCTATATTTCTCTCTTTATTTTTTTCTTTATTTCAAAACGAATTTGTTATCCTTCAAATGTGAGTATCTGTGGGAGATTACTAACCTCTATAGCAAATGTTGAAAAGTCTTTCTTTCTTTCTTTCTTTCTTTCTTTCTTAGTTTCTTTCTTTCTTTCTTTATTTCTCTCTTTATTTTTTCTTCATTTCAAAACGAATTTGTTATCCTTCAAATGTGAGTATCTGTGGGAGATTACTAACCTCTATAGCAAATGTTGAAAATTCTTTCTTTCTTTCTTTCTTTCTTAGTTTCTTTCTTTCTTTCTTTCTTTCTTTATTAGTTTCTTTCTTTCTTAATTTCTTTCTTAGTTTCTTTCTTTCTTTCTTTATTTCTCTCTTTATTTTTTCTTTATTTCAAAACGAATTTGTTATCCTTCAAATGTGAGTATCTGTGGGAGATTACTAACCTCTATAGCAAATGTTGAAAAGTCTTTCTTTCTTTCTTTCTTTCTTTCTTTCTTTCTTTTCTTTCTGTCTTTCTTTCTTTCTTCCTTTCTTTCTTTCTTCCTTCCTTTCTTCCTTTCTTCCTTCCTTTCTTTCCTTCTTTCTTTCTTTCTTTCTTTCTTTCTTTCTTTCTTTCTTTCAAAACGAATTTGTTATACCTCAAATGTGAGTATCTTTGGGAGATTACTAACCTCTATAGCAAATGTTGAAAATTCTTTATTTATTCGGCTGAAAATTCGCCTAATGACCAGTTTTTAACGTCAAATTATGCAGGAGTTTTGATTCCCTGTCACGAGATGCGCAGATGTTTATTCTTTATCTAAAAAAAACATATTAAATTGTCTTATACAAAATAAACTTTAATTCAATTTTAAAATTAAATTAAACAATTGAGTAATGGACAAACTAGAAATTAGCAACAAAACTAAAGAATGCGAAAACTGTCTACAGCTCTACACGAAATAAAATATTTCTTCCAACGATTTAGATTCTGGAAAAGTCCCCAGAACACTTATAGCGTTCCCTCGTTGAATGGCAATACTAATTCTTTGGCGGAGGAAAGCCGTAGGGCGAGAGTCACCGTTAAGTGCTGATAAATACTTGCCGATATCAGAAGTTAACAACTTCGCCTCGGAACACCATGGGCCCATAGATTCTACGGCGAAAACGACAAAATTATATCTATCCAGAAGATCGAGATACTTATTGCGTTTAATTACAACAGCAGATGCAGCGGCTGACCCAGCGAGTTTGGAAGTTTTGGGCAAATAAGAAGAAGCGAAGGTGTTATAACAAGTGACATCCCATAAACGTGATTTGCCTTTGGACCACGGTGTTAAAGTTAAGCCATCTGGAAGGAATTCAAAGAGCTGTCTGCAGAACAATCACTGGTGCACACTATCTCACAAATAATGTCAAACTTTACAATGAACTTCATATACCCTACGATGAAAGAGTAATGGAACGGAGAAAAATTCTCTCCGGCGCCGTGACTTGAACCCGGGTTTTCAGCTCTACGTGCTGATGCTTTATCCACTAAGCCACACCGGATACAACCCCGGCGTCGGATAGAATCGTCTCAGATTAAGCTCCAACTCTTGGGTTCCCTCTAGTGGCCGCCCTCTGCACTACGTCATAGATGTCTATGAACGTAGGACCGAAGTCCACTCATGTGCTGAGGTGCACTCGTTATGAGTGACTAGTTGGCCGGGATCCGACGGAATAAGCGCCGTCTTAAATCACTAAGTGATTTACGCATATCATATATATTATTTTTTAATCTACCGAAGTACATACTCTTTCATCGTATGATGACGCAGAATATCTGCATGGAAATATCATATGTACTTCGGTAGATTAAAAAATAATATATATGATATGCGTAAATCACTTAGTGATTTAAGACGGCTCTTATTCCGTCGGATCCCGGCCAACTAGTCACTCATAACGAGTGCACCTCAGCACATGAGTGGACTTCGGTCCTACGTTCATAGACATCTATGACGTAGTGCAGAGGGCGGCCACTAGAGGGAACCCAAGAGTTGGAGCTTAATCTGAGACGATTCTATCCGACGCCGGGGTTGTATCCGGTGTGGCTTAGTGGATAAAGCATCAGCACGTAGAGCTGAAAACCCGGGTTCAAATCCCGGCACCGGAGAGAATTTTTCTCCGTTCCATTACTCTTTCATCGTATGATGACGCAGAATATCTGCATGGAAATATCATATGTACCTCGGTACATTAAATATATATATATATATATATATATATATATTCATATACCCTTCCTGGTTGCTCATATTCAAGATCTACAGACTACATACAGGAATAAGCTACTTCATCATGCCAACCCTTTACAAAGAGACATAACATAAATCCAAACAAATACCTCCGTCTTTGACAGTCTTATTAATCAAATTTCTTTAATATAACCTATTTTATATTTCAATTTGTTTCTAATTTGAAACTAAAAGAAGAACTCGATATACCCAATCTCCTTCAACCTCTAATGCTTCCACAAAACCCACTTCAGATAGATATAATTCAATCAGAAATAGACCTCCTAGGACAAATCACCAAAAATCAACACAGCAAAGAAAATTTAAAACAATTGGCCCTTGAAACCGTCAACATCAGATATCCGGAAGACTATTGGATAAGAATTTATACCGATGGCTCGAAAACAGACCCTCAAGGAAATGTAGGAGCTGGTATTTTTAGTAATCTTTTTTGCTTCTATCTCCCAGTTGGTTATAATCTATGTGCCTATGATGGAGAAATTGAAGCTATACATGTTGCCTTAAATCAACTTTTATTCCATATGGATAAATTCACAAACGCCGTCGTCCTCTCGGACTCAAAAGCAGCCATTTTGTCCATAAATAAAACTGATAACCCCTACACAGAACAAATCAATAACTGTCAAAAAATACTTGCAACTTTAAAAGAACGTGGCAAAACAGTTGTGTTACAGTGGATTCCAGGACATTGTAATCTACATGGGAATGAACAGGCTGACACATTAGCTAAGAAGGGTGCCAATCTCAAAAATAAACCCACGGAAACCTTTGTCATTTAACTCAGTAAAACAATATATCAAGCAACTACAAAAAAATAATCACCAACAAGAACTGGACATAAACATTTCGCAACAACGTTGGAAATTACTGAAGGATATACCTACTGAACCCAGAAGACTGGCAGTTGCAGGCTTTCGTCTAAACACTGAACATGACATCCTGGGTAAACACCTCAATCGTCTTGGGATCCTTCCATCAGCATCCTGCATTTTGTGCCATCAACAGGAAGACATGGATAGACAACATCTTGCAAAATGCCCTGCTCTGAAATCCTCCAAGGAAGTCGACCGCTACTGGGAAGCCAGAGCCCAAATGTTTTTAATTACTTAATCCGTAGTTTTGTTCACCATTTTCTTGTTTTTCCCTCAGTCACTTTAAATTTAAATATACAGAATAAAGAAGAATATAATTACAAAACAAACAAGAGAAATAGAAATAAAATAATACAAGCAATATAAAAAGAATATACAGTAGTATTAACAAAATTTGAGACCGAATGAGCAGCGCTCGTGCTCGGTCGCAGTTCAGATATAATATTAAAATAAAATAATAAAATAATAATAATAATAATAATAAATAAGTAAAATAAAATAGGAACTAAAATATAATTACAGCGGCAATGGAATTATATAATATAATATTAACACTATAGAAGAATAATATCGCACGTGAAAAGTAGGACTAATATATATTTCAAAATTATAGAACACAAATATAATATAGGTTGATTAATACATACACATAGGCTATAAATCTATTTACTCAAATTGAAGATATTAACACGTTTCTAATTTTCTTGTTATATGTTAGTGGGTTACATGTTAGAAGTTCTGGGTGTAATTTTGTTAAAGCATTGTACAACCGAGGGCCAAAATTTATGCTATGCTTTAGACCAGCAGATGTGAGACATTTAGGTTCTACTAATGTTGAATTAATATTTCGTCTTGTGTCATAATTGTGTGTCTGTAATACAAACTTATTACGATTTTTATGATAAAATTTTAGTAGCGTATACTTATAGATTTGTTCAATATTAAATACATTAAATTCAGAATAAATTAATTTAGTTGGATAATCGAAACGTTTCTTCAAACAAATTTTAATTATTCGTTTTTGTAAGGCAAGAGTCCAAGAGACCTGGTACCTTTAATAAAACATCTTAAAACTGAAAGAATCTAAGTCCGAACAGAAAATACGGATATTTCGTCACATTTTTACTTGTACGAAGCGGATATGGGTCTTTAAATACGAATTGTACGCACAAAACACGGACATGTGGTAAAAACCTTAGCCATGACCAACAGTCGAACTGCAGAAATGGTGGAAGTCTGATATACAATAAACTTACGAGCGAAATTACGTCAGTCAGCGATTCGATAAGAGAACAAACACAGCGGGCTCTGTTATCAGCTCAGCGGAGCGGCACGACAGAAGAGATTAGTGCAGAGGTCAATTATTGTCATGGCGGCCCATTCAGAATGACTCTTGCCATGTAATATGTCAACCTTTGAATGCCGACGCCAAGTATTTTATCAGTCCCGGCGTTAAAAAAACCTCACAGTTGAATTCAACTAAAATAATTTCAATTTTGTTTGTACTGAAATATTTCAGCGATACGCCATCCATACTAAAACCCGTTTATTTTCTATTAATGTCAACTGACAGATGCTTCAGCCAAAGCAATTCGTTAGTAATCTATTTAAGGGTACATTGATGTGACATTTTGTCATTTTTGATTAAAAAAATCATTTTTTTTGTTCTTATCTTAAAAAAAATTGTTTATGCGTACATCTTGATTACATAACTTTTAACACTATATCACTTCGGAAAACGTAAACGTGTTAAATTTTACATTACCTTTTTAACATGTTCCGGCCTGTTATTGGCCATCTTCAGAACTGGTTGTTGCTGGTCTTGGCGCCTTTTGTTTTGTTTCCTGTGGGAGTGTGTTTGTGTAGTGTAATGTGGAATCAAAGAGTGTGTGTGTTCTGAAATTGAATTGTGTGTTGTGAACACAATCAAATACATAGCACAAGAAAACGGATACAACTCCAACATAATAGACAACATAATACGAAAGGCAAAACATAATCACAAAAAACATAAGAATGCAATACAAACACAAGAACATAAAAAAATACATCACACTAACATACGAAAACAAAAACACACACAAGATTGCAACCTCATTCAAGAAATGAAATTAGAACATCGCATACAGAACAAATAACACTCTACAAAAACATCTCAACACACACAACACAAAAAAAAAAAAAATAGGCCTACAACCACACAGGCGTATACAAACTCAAATGTAACACCTGCAACAACTTCTACATAGGACAGACATATAGACAGACAGATCATTTCGAACGCGTTACGAAGAACACATCACAGCCATAACAAAAATACAAAACACTTCCACATATGCAGAACAAATCATAAATGCTAACCACACCTACGGAGACATCAACACAGACATGGAAATTCTACACATCCAACCAAAAAGCCAGAAACTAAACACACTAGAACAATACGAAATATACAGACACACAAAAACACATCCAAATGAAATTCTCAACACACAACTCAATTTCAGAACACACAAACTCTTTGACTCCACATTACACTACACAAACACACCCACAGGAAACAAAACAAAAGGCGCCAAGACCAGGAGCAACCAGTTCTGATGATGGCCAATAGCAGGCCCAAACATGTTAACAGGGTAACATAAAATTTAACACGTGAAAGACACTAATACGTTTTCCGAATTGTTTATGGCATAAAGATGTCCTCTGCCAATTTTCATGGCCATATGACCGGTCTATTAGCTGTTTAGGGTCACATTTTTAAAAGACTGAGTGCTCTGTCTGTTAATTTAAATGCTCCGTCCACGCCGTCCGCTCTGAATTCTGCGACCATTTTGGAAATTACGCTGTATTTCATACATTATTTATTATATCAGATTTCCGATTGAGCCAGTGTAGCTTCTCGACTTCGCGAAACAGTTCTTCATAGAATCCAACAGATGTCACTTCAAAGGCTGCTTTCCTTTGAAAAATATTCAGTTGCAAAGGAGAGCACAACTCTTGTCTGAAGAAAAATTCCACTTGTTGCTAGTAGCCATAACAACGTCTTTCTATGCTTGGATTTTATTTATGATACAAGAAATATTTGCACGTTTCTAACAGTTTTATTGGTTATAATAGTATCTACAGTCTACAGTGATTTCTAAGTAATAGTTTTCTAGTATAGTATTTTCATAAGTTTACATAGTTTTTTTTTTCAGTCGTCATCTTTATTTACTAGTGTAGGTTTGGTGTGCACAATGTGGTAGTGTATATAAGGGTAAGTTCTGCATATAATAAGTTAGGCCTATAGATTTCAAAAAGCCTAGAAAATCAAAAAGACAGAGAACTGGTTAATTATTATCATCCCAAACTTTGAAGTCAATTTTCTCCACTTTCATTTTCTGTAAATTTTGCATTGCTAAAGTGTTACCCTTTCTACAAATTTTGTACTACATGCATGATTTTTTCTTTCCTTCTCAAATATCATAACATTTATAATGTTTTCAAGTTTGAAATGACTTTTGAATCACCTTACAGTATTACTGCGATCGTATATAATACGTCACATACACTGAGCTTGTGTTTCCAACTTAGCGTACGAGCTTCAATTTAAACGTCAGAAATGATGGTATGTAAAAAGAACCTTCAGAATTTTCACCGCATTTAAAGATCTGAGTATTTTACAGGAGTGGCATTTCCAAGGCTGATTTCATGTCGAAAGAAATGCAATAATTGCAAGGGAGGCTGTTTTCTTGAATAAGTTATTTTTGTTATGGTTTTAAAGTATTATAATATTACTAAACAACACTGGACGAACTTTCTTGATCACCTAACAAGAAAGTCTCTCCGCCTGAACGCAGACACACGCACTTCCTTCTCTGTCTCTTTCAGTGTGTCTGACTTCAGTTCCCTTCAAGTTCTCTTCAGTAATTAATCGAATTTCCTTCTAGACGATCCAGAGCGCAATGCCACCTCTTATAATGGAATTATGTTACATTTGTTATGTTGATCACATAAATTTGGACTCCTAAAGGGAAGTATCTTCAGGTACTAAGAAGATATTTAATAATAAATTGTACGAAAACTCACTCGGAACCGAAATAAGGCATTTTTTATCATTAGGGATGCTAAAAATACCAAGATTGTTAAGAATCGTGTATAGTGTTGATAGTTGACTGAAGGAAACGGTAACGTACATACTTTTATAGTGCATTGGTAGAATTCAAAATGTTATTATTCATAGTTCTCTGCTCAAGGGTACATTTTTCACTGCAAACCCAGCATTCTCCAATCTTTCTCATTTTCTGCTCTTTTCTTCGTCTCCGCATATGATATAATAATGTATTAGCCAAAATTTCAAGACTTATAAATGAACGGGCAATAAAATCCTTAGGAACATATCTTATGAAAGTACGAGAAGTGAATGAGGATAATAAACAAGTTAAAAGAAATGTAAAATAAAATTTTAAAACGTGTATGTGAGGTCAATGCTCTCATTCAACATTGTAACGCACAGCAACTAAATGAATGAATGAGCGAGTGAGATGATAAATAATTAAATAAATAAATATGTAAGAAAATAATTTAATTAATTAATCAACAAATAATAATTTAAATAAACACATAACTCCATAAATAAATAATAAATAAATAATCATATAAATAAATAAACGTATAAATCAATCAATCAACAAATAAGTAATAAAATAAATTAATATGTAAGTAAATAAGTATATAAACAAATAAATAAGTATATAAATAACCACAAACATAAATATATAAATAAAAAATTAAGTAAGTAAATAAATAAATTAATCAATTAATCAAGAAATAAATAATAAAGTAAATAAACAAATAATTATATAAATAAATAAGTATATAAATAAATAAACAAATAAATAAATCAATAAATATATAATGAAATTAATAAATCAATATGTAAGTAAATAAGTACATAAATAAATAAATCAGTAGGTATATAAGTAAATAAACACATAAATAAACAAAAATAAATAAGTAAATAAATATGTAAGTAAATAATTTAATTAATTAATCAACAAATAATAAAGTAAATAAACACATACGGTAGCTACATAAATAAATAATAAATAAGTAAATAAGTATATAAATAAATCAATCAACAAATAAATAATAAAATAAATAAATATGTAAGTAAATAAGTATACAAACAAATGAATAAGTATATAAATAAACACATACATAAGCAGATAAATAAAAAAAATTAAATAAATATATAAATTCATCCACAAATAAATAATAAAGTAAATAAACAAATAAATATACACATAAATAAGTATATAAATAAACAAATAGATCAATAAATAAATAAATAAAATTAATAAATAAATATGTAAGTAAATAAGTAAGTATATAAATAAATAAGTATATAAATAAATAAATAAACAAAAATGAATAAGTAAATAAATAAGTAAATAAGCATTACGAATTCAGTAAGTGAATGTAGTGTGGGTTGACAAGGAATTAGGAGGAAATAATGGAAGAAGAAACAGGAACAAAGTGGAAAAACAGATATATCCTAGAAAAAATGTGTTTTGTGAGTGTAACGTTTTTGAAAATGAGAATAGACATTCATTATTTACTTTGCCTGATACGTACGCTGAAGCAGTCGTTTGTAGTGTATTGCTATGTATTGGGCGCAAGGTTATTGAAAATGGCATTCACGTTCAGTCAAATGTAAACAAATAATATTAGACTACTATCAGTCTTAAAAACATGGTACTTTACAAATTAAAAATGAAATTATAAGAATTAAATAAATTTCACAGTTTATATCGTTTACATTTTGTATGATATGAGAATAATGATGAAATCTATTGTACTGTTCGATAAGAGAAAACTAAAATAGGAAGTAAATGTAGTCAAATGCGTTTTATGAACAAATTCTGCAGTGCATCTACCAAGATAATGCTAGTAGGCACAAAAATAAATATTTATATTATAGAAACATGAAAATACAGATGGATGGAATGTGACGTCAGAGAAATATTCGCTGCATGCTAAGACGTTATGTTGTCGCAAGTTGAATGTTGTTCTCAAGGAATGCCTTCATCCACAGTAGAAAATAAAGTGGATAGGATTCCAGCATACCGCGCTCGCTTCGCAACGGAGCACTTGGCAATTCTTCCTCTGCCCACATTAAGAGTTTACCATCTTCCTTCTGCTTGGCTTTAGATAAATGAACTCTTGACCTTTATGCATTAAGTACAATCACTTGCAGCTGAAGAGTTCAAAATTGTATTCTCAAGAGTTTTATTGCTGCCGGAAATATCAATACAGAGCTTCAGTTCAATCAGATAACCGGGACTGAATTTTTGGCCAAAATGGTAAAAATAAATATATATTTTTTACATAAATAATTACTTTATACAATTGTTTAACATTTTTTCCTATATTTAGTCCCCGCCCATGGCTTTTAAAGGTCCGGCGACCATTTTTAAAATGCCACACCCACTAAAAATTGCTTTTTCTCAAAAGTACACTTTTGGTCAATAATAAAGGTCCTAGCGGCTTCCATTTGCTCCGATTTATATAAAACTTTGCAAGAACAGTCAACATATTACAATGCACAAAGCTGTGCATGGAATCAGCTCTTCACTGGAAACTTTTCATGATATGAATTTTTAACTTAAAAAAAAAAGTATCATGCAAAAATTATGATTTCTAAGAAAGTTTTTATCTCATGAACCAATTCTGAAGTTTAGAATTTCATAAACAGTTACCTTTATCATGAAATGAGGCGTTCAGAAGTCAACATGATTAACTCCACTTTTGGTTATTTCAGAGTTTCTAAGTTAGCAATGTATTAAATTGACCATATTTTCAGTGATCAAAGTGATTAACTCCATAGTTCAGTAAAAAGCCCACAGAATGCAATATTATTCTTGACTACAACACAGAATCAAATGTGTGTATTCAACTTTAACCTTGAATATCTCAAAATCTTTGGAAAAGGAGTTAATCATGTTGACTTCTGAACGCCTCAAATATAAGTTCTTCACAGAAGGTTTTTAAAAGCTCTGTGGTAGCGTGTCTGCCTACAGACTAGCCGGCGGGTTCGGTTCCCGGCGGAGTCAGAAATTTTCTTGTAAAATTCTACCTCGGAACTAGGAGATATGGTGAGGCACAACTTCTAATCACTAAATTGTGCACCAATATGCTTGGGTTAAATCCCAAATCTCTCCGCAGTGCATAAGAAGAGAAGGCATATGTCACTGTTGATAGTGATTCGTCCGTCGGATGGGGACGTTAAGCCTGGCGACCCCCTTGGTGCTATTCGACAGGAGTAGGCTACATGCCAGCACCGGGTTTTCCCTTCTCCCTTCCCCGTCTTCATCATTATCCTCCTTCATTTCCTACACTACATCTACACGAACATTTACACATACACTCACCCTAGTACACGACATATCTCTCCACAGATACACATCATGCATAGCGTCGCCTCCCGAAGTGGTGTGCAACTTGGAAATGATTCACAGTCCTGTCATCTGTCCATAATATGCGGAACTCGAATCACGCAAGTGAAGTGGGTAAGCATTGGATACACACACATATTTAAACGTTTTGCAAAGCTCATCTCAAACAGTATCTACTACTTCATTCCTATAATAAAATTACTATTTTCCCCATTTGTATTCTGCACAACATATACAGTACATATTTAGAGCTTTTCAAATCCCTATTGACTTCGACTCTTCCTTTATTTTTGACTTTCTTCGAATAATAATAATAATAATAATAATAATAATAATAATAATAATAATAATAATAATAATGGCTTTATTTAACCTGGCAGAGTTAAGGCCTTAAGGCCTTCTCTTACACTCAACCAGGATTAAAACTTGCTTACACATTTGAACATAACACTTGATCAGAATTAAGTAATTACATACTGATTACGTAATGAGATCAAAAGAGGTAGTTACATAAAATTTACATCATAAAATAAAAATAAACATAGTGAAATACATATTAATTTGTTAGAATCAAATGCGAGTCACATAAAAACAGAAGCCGATAATTCAATAAAAAACAAAAATGTACACAGTAAAAATAAAAATAAACACATTAGTATACATATTAATATTAGATTACAATTAAGTACGACTTACATAATTAAATCAGAAGCCGAGAATTGAATAAAATGTACACCAAAAAAATAGATTAATAATAAAGAACAACAACACAGAGGGATTACATATTGGCGTTAAGTGATAAATAAACACGATTTAGATAATAAAAATAAGAAAAAAAATAATAATAATAGACCTAAATACAGTGGAACACATTTGCAACACGTTAGGTCTGGCAACTCATCATAAGATACTTTTCTAATTTACATTTAAAGGAAATTAAAGTTTGGCAGCCCTTGACTTCAGGCGGCAGAGAATTCCAGTGACGAGAAGTAGCAACAGTGAAAGATGAAGAATAAAGAGATGATGTGTGCAGTGGTATTTCTAGCGTGTTGTCATATTGTGACCGAGTATTTAAGTTATGATACCGAGAAAGACTGTGGAATCGGACAGATAAGTAAGAGGGAGTAGAGGTGTGCAAAATTCGATATAAGAGAGAATTTATTTTGATTTAGACGGACACATTTAGGCAGTAATATTTCAATACTTAATGTACCTCTTCCACTGTGCAGGGTATTCGAGGTATTGTAGTTCACATATTTACCGTTGAATCCTAGATACCCAGGTTCAAATCTGACAAAGTTCGATGGATTTTAAGGACAGTAAATTCTTTCACTATTTTCTTCCGAAGGGTAGTTCTGTGTCTTAAATTTTTGGCACTTAAAAGAACTCTAATTCAGATGGAAAGCTCCAGGAAAAATATATCAATCATTTTCCGCCGACGATGAAATTTGGAGGTAGTACAGGGACATCACTTTATTTTTACTAACATTTTTTACATTAACCTGGCTATACGCGGAAACACTGTTACCCCCTTCCATTACAGGAAATTTGGAGGTAGTACAGGGACATCACTTTATTTTTACTAACATTTTTAACATTAACCTGGCTATACGCGGAAACACTGTTACCCCCTTCCATTACAGGAAATTTGGAGGTAGTACAGGGACATCACTTTATTTTTACTAACATTTTTTACATTAACCTGGCTATACGCGGAAACACTGTTACCCCCTTCCATTACAGGAGTTTGGAGGTAGTACAGGGACATCACTTTATTTTTACTAACATTTTTTACATTAACCTGGCTATACGCGGAAACACTGTTACCCCCTTCCATTACAGGAAATTTGGAGGTAGTACAGGGACATCACTTTATTTTTACTAACATTTTTAACATTAACCTGGCTATACGCGGAAACACTGTTACCCCCTTCCATTACAGGAAATTTGGAGGTAGTACAGGGACATCACTTTATTTTTACTAACATTTTTTACATTAACCTGGCTATACGCGGAAACACTGTTACCCCCTTCCATTACAGGAAATTTGGAGGTAGTACAGGGACATCACTTTATTTTTACTAACATTTTTAACATTAACCTGGCTATACGCGGAAACACTGTTACTCCCTTCCATTACAGGAAATTTGGAGGTAGTACAGGGACATCACTTTATTTTTACTAACATTTTTAACATTAACCTGGCTATACGCGGAAACACTGTTACCCCCTTCCATTACAGGAAATTTGGAGGTAGTACAGGGACATCACTTTATTTTTACTAACATTTTTTACATTAACCTGGCTATACGCGGAAACACTGTTACCCCCTTCCATTACAGGAGTTTGGAGGTAGTACAGGGACATCACTTTATTTTTACTAACATTTTTAACATTAACCTGGCTATACGCGGAAACACTGTTACCCCCTTCCATTACAGGAAATTTGGAGGTAGTACAGGGACATCACTTTATTTTTACTAACATTTTTAACATTAACCTGGCTATACGCGGAAACACTGTTACCCCCTTCCATTACAGGAAATTTGGAGGTAGTACAGGGACATCACTTTATTTTTACTAACATTTTTAACATTAACCTGGCTATACGCGGAAACACCGTTACCCCCTTCCATTACAGGAAATTTGGAGGTAGTACAGGGACATCACTTTATTTTTACTAACATTTTTAACATTAACCTGGCTATACGCGGAAACACTGTTACCCCCTTCCATTACAGGAAATTTGGAGGTAGTACAGGGACATCACTTTATTTTTACTAACATTTTTTACATTAACCTGGCTATACGCGGAAACACTGTTACCCCCTTCCATTACAGGAGTTTGGAGGTAGTACAGGGACATCACTTTATTTTTACTAACATTTTTAACATTAACCTGGCTATACGCGGAAACACTGTTACCCCCTTCCATTACAGGAAATTTGGAGGTAGTACAGGGACATCACTTTATTTTTACTAACATTTTTTACATTAACCTGGCTATACGCGGAAACACTGTTACCCCCTTCCATTACAGGAAATTTGGAGGTAGTACAGGGACATCACTTTATTTTTACTAACATTTTTAACATTAACCTGGCTATACGCGGAAACACTGTTACCCCCTTCCATTACAGGAAATTTGGAGGTAGTACAGGGACATCACTTTATTTTTACTAACATTTTTAACATTAACCTGGCTATACGCGGAAACACTGTTACCCCCTTCCACTACAGGAGTTTGGAGTTGCTAGTGCAATATGTAAACAGATCATTTTACTAGCTATAGGAGGAGAGAAAAGTAGTGTATCCGTTTATGTTACAGGGAAATACAGTATTACGATTTTCAGTTTGGTCATTACTTTACAGTATTTTATAAAAAAACAGTAGAATAGTAACAATTTTTTTTTTCCACAAAATCAAGTCTTCAGGCGGTTATATACATTATTCCTGAGAATTTTGTGAGCACTTCCGTAAGAAACCCCAATTTCTACAGCTAACTTCTTGACCGACTGCATCCTTCCTCTATCACCTTCTACAGCATCTTCTGTCACCTTTGTTGGCCATTTTACATTTTTCTTCCTTTCTTACACTTTGTTGCTCTAAATTTATCTACCAGATTAATGAAATTTCTACGAAAATATTCCGTAATGATAGAATCAGGAAATTGTGGAAAAAAAAAAAAGAAAAACTGTTGTTCACATTCGGTTATATTGTAATTCCAGTTTCCATCATCGTCCTTCATACTTACAAACAGTAAAACAAAACTCTTGTTTAAATAATGGTGTTAAGTACTGTACCATATTATAGGGTACCATACTTTCGGTAACTCTAATCTTCACTTGTGCTCAGTCCACACAGATAAATTCAGTTATGCTACACACCATACTTGTGTGAAAATAAACTTCAATAATATAAGCTTTTCCTTCTATAGAAAATGCAACATATTTCTGAAACACACTGTACTCTGTACTGTTTATTTCACTGCTAGCAACAGCGGCTGATTGACGTTAGCAAGGACATTAGTGAAAGGGGTGGGAGTCAAGTACATTTAGAAACGCAGGTACAATAAAATTGAAGTAAAAATAAAATGATGTCCCTGTACAACGAGCGCATATTAGTCGCCCAAGTGTGAATGGACTCGTCCTAGCTTCCACCCGTAATCCATAGAGTTCGCCGTGCTCTGCAGGCAACTTGCCCGACACTGTTACTTAACGTTTGTGTCCACATGTAGCCTTATACTACCCTCAGGATGTTCAGAGATTAGATTGATGGGAAACGCTATGGGAGGCTTCTCAATCCCGGACATACCGCAAAGGTGACTTAGGAAGGTACCTGGCAGTCACCAGATATCACAGACGACCTCCCGGCTGGCACTTTGACCGTCTCTCGGAAGGTAACGAGTCTCGCCGCAAGGCGTCAATTGTCTGACACAGGGAATATTCCGGATGCCAGCAGGAATTGTCCATTGAGCTTATCCGCCTGGTCCCAGTGTGAAGTAAAGCAGCACTATGCCAAGTCAACACCATCTGCCATGATCAAAATTCTTACAGTTTACCCAGAAATCGTATTACTTTTCACATGAAATGATATGAAATGAGGATCAGATAAGGTGGATTAGATAGTGTTAATGAAATTTAGTTTAATTTAAAGTCTTTAGCCAGGTGCAGATTGGTTGCTAAGCAACTTGTATTGTATAAAATATTTAACGGTCTACTGGATAATACCGAAATATTGTCACAAATCCAGCTTAACGATCAAGCATTAAATTTAAGAAATTACTAAATATTACGCTATAAAAAACCAAACATCTCATCACATAACCAGTCAATGAATTATGATGTAAAATATAGGTTCTTACTTACTTATTTACAAATGGCTTTTAAGGTAACCATAGGTTCATTGCCGCCCTCACATAAGCCTCCATCGGTCCCTATCCTGAGCAAGATTAATCCAGTCCCTACCACCATATTCAACCTCCCTCAAATCTATTTTAATATTATCCTCTCATCTACGCCTCGGCTCCCCAAAAGTCTTTCTCCCCCAGGTCTTCCAGCTAACACTATTATGCATTCCTAGATTCACCTATACGTGCTACATGCCCTGCTCATCTCAAACGTCCGGATTTAATGTTCCTATTTATGTTAGGTGAAGAATACAATGCATGCAATTCTGCGTTGTGTAATTTTCTCCATTCTCCTGTAACGTAATCCTTCTTAGCCGCAAATATTTTCCTAAGCACCTTATTCTCAAACACACTTAACCTCTGTTCCTCTTTCAAAGTGACAGTTCAAGTTTCACAACTATGCATAACAAATGGAAATATAACTGTTTTATAAGTTCTAACTCAGTGGAATCTAGTTTTCTTATATTAAATACAAGCTCTTTCTTATTAAAATGTTGGAGAAACTCGATTTAAATAAAAGTAATATTGCAATATATTTCTTACTCTTTAAATGTACTTTTTTAAATCCCAAGGTCAAAGACAGTCAATCATCAGAATTATTCATCCCTGATGAAATTAAATTCCTGTCTCTTTTTAACACATGGAATTATTTAAATAATACTGATTTATTTTCGGGAACAGTTGCTGCATTAAAAATTACTCATTAAGTACATTTCTCTGGCATTACATTCTTATTTCTCATTGCACAAATTATAAATACTGCTGTAAACATTGTGTTTTGTTTTTCTTTGTTTAGTCAACTGTCCGAAGGCAGATCTGAACCTCACAAGTGATACCAAAAAGGCACCACTTATGAAGCAACTAGGCCAGGAGATAATGGGGTAGGGTGGCCAGTTCCTTTCCCTCTACATTGCATACATCGCTGGCTAGTAACATATTATACTAACCAGACTTCGGATGTACTCGCATACAAACACAATTGTTCTTCCTCTGACACATATCATCAAGTGAGATGTACTGCTTGATAACAGATGTACATATCAGCCAGAACCTTAATCAGAGGCATTTGATTATATATTATTTATTTATTGCAATGAAGCTATTTTTGTGAAGAAGGTGGTTTTATATACAATATCTGTGTACATTCAAACAAGACTAGATAAACAAAAATAAGTAAATTTTCATTTTTAAATTTACATTTTGTACATAAATCTGTATTTATCAATTTTTCCTGTTCTTTTATTTTCATTTTCATTACATAAATGACTATAATTTTCTACTGTCTACTGTTTAATTGGGGCATTACCCTGTTGAAGATTAAATAAATAAATAAATAAATAAATAGACAGACAGACAGACAGAGAGACAGACAGATAGATAGATAGATAGATAGATAGATAGATAGATAGATAGATAGATAGACAGACAGACAGACAGACAGACAGACAGACAGACAGACAGACAGACAGACAGACAGACAGACAGACAGACAGACAGATAGATAGATAGATAGATAGATAGATAGATAGATAGATAGATAGATAGATAGATAGATAGATAGATAGATAGATAGATAGATAGATAGATAGATAGATAAATATACAAATAAATAAATAAGTAAATAAATAAATAGATAAATAAATAGATAGATAGATAAATAGACAAATAGATAAATACATAAATAGATAAATAAATAGATAGTTAAATAAATAAATAAGTAGATACATAAATAAGTAAATAAACAAATAAGCAAAGAAACAAAGAAACAAATAAATAAGTATACAAATAAATAAATAAATACATAAATAAATGAATAAATACATAAATAAACAAATAAATTAATTAATAACTAAATAGACAGGAATAAATAAGTAAACAATAAATAACTAAATGAATTAATACATAAATAAGAAAGTCGTCGTTTTGCCTATGTGCAAAATATGAAATTTTTCAGTAGGAAGAAAAAACACATTTATTCATCCTATGGCAGCCGTACATAGGAGACTGTGAATTCTTACATTTTCCAAACAAAGAATATAATTACATATAGGAGGTTTTATTATTTAATGTATGACTATTTAAGTTATTTAATAGAGCAAAAATCTGAAAATCGATAAATGTCACATAGGAGTTATTGCTGGAATAACGACGAAATAAATAAGTATACAAATAAATAAATAAATAAATATGGAAGTACATAAATAAATAGATAAATAAGTAAGTAAGCAAATAAACGAATGAGTAAATAAATCAGTGAGAGAGTGAATGAATATGATCAAATAAATAAAATACGAACAGATAAATGAAGATAAATAAATATACACAAACAAATGAATAAATAAATAAAAAAGATAACCTTAAGATTGATAGAAACAAATAAAATCGCGAAAAACCCTCATTCTCCTACATTTTTCAAATAATGTCTCACTGCATTGAACTTGGGGATCGAACCCAACTTGACAGGATAGTAAGACCACTCTCTAGCACCGTCACGAAATACGGGCAGGCTGATTCGGTCTTGGGAGAGCGATATTCGACCCACGGACCTTAGGGTGAAAACCTGAGATCTATAGCGCACGTTGAATGGAGTTCGAACCGGAGACAGGCAGAGGGCGTATCAGCCCGCAGGTACAGCAGCGAGAGTTTGCAACTCCACAGCATGGCGTTTATCAATACTGGAAACAAAGTATTCATTCAATCCATCCAGCGAGAAGCTCTGGAGGCTGCTTTCAATCTGCGACGCGGAGATACAAGTGGAGTGCCAGCAGCATAGAGAGCTCTTCCCGAACAATGCTGCGGGCTGCATCACTCAGCTCCTGGCGTCGTCCGGTCGGAATATTGGTTTTACTCCCCCCACACCACCGCCACGTAAGGATATGTCTGCTGTTACTGTATAAGAGAATAACTTCATTTCACTGCCAATATGATCATTATCACTGTAATAGTGCATCACAAGAATTCTCCTTTGTCGATAATTCGCGAGAGCATAGCGCCAGTGAATTATCCAACACTTAGTTTAAGCAACATTTAGTTTAACTGACAAAATTCTGGAGGCAGTTAATAAAAAAATTACAAGTTGGAGGGATTTTCTGTGATTTATCGAAAGCATTTGACTGTATAAATCATAAAATGCTGCTAGATAAATTAGATTATTATGGAATTAAAGGTGTTGCACACCAATGGTTTCACTCATATCTCATAGATTGAAAACAGAACGTTGAAATCAATACAACTATGAAATCTGCATCGACATGGGGAACTATTAATAACGGAATTCCTCAAGGATCAATATTAGGTCCCCTACTTTTTCTACTGTTTATAAATGATCTTGCCCCCCTAATAAAAGATATAGGTCATCTCATATTATTTGCAGATGACACAAGTATAGTAATTACAGCTAATAACTCCAACACATTCCAATCTTCAACAGAGGAAATTCTCTTCAAAATATCTGACTGGTTCTCAGTCAATAAATTCGTATTAAATTGTAACAAAACTAACATAATTCAATTTAAATCCTGTGCAAATTCAACCTCGCAAATTTCTAGTGCAATAATTAACAATAGATCCCTATTAGAAACAACAAAAACAACCAAATTTCTTGGCTTAAAAATCGATAATGTGTTAAATTGGAAAAATCTTATTAAAGAAATTACCCCCAAACTAAATTCAGCTTGTTTTGCTATTAGATCTATGCAAAAGATAGTAAATATCAATACCTTAAAAACAATATACTTTGCATACTTCCACTCGGTAATGAGTTTTGGAATAATATTCTGGGGAAATTCCACAGATAGTAACAGTATATTTCTATTACAAAAAAGAGTAATTAGAATAATGGTAGGTGCCAAATCTAGGGAATCGTGTAGGACTATTTAAAAAAAAAACTACAAATAATGCCCATGGCTTCTCAGTATATCTTTTCATTAATAATCTTCCTCGTATGTAATCGTGAAAACTTTGTAACTAATTCAACAGTTCATAGCATAAATATACGTCAAAAAATGACTTTCATAATCCATCGGCAAGTCTATCGTGCTATCAAAAAGGAGTCCGTTATATGGCAGTAAAAAATTTTTAATAGCCTCCCTATCGATATAAAAAATGAAACTCAAAACATAAGATTATTTAGGGCCAAATTAAAGAAGTACCTAATTTCTCGCGCCTGAATTCGTGACATTCAATAACACTTCATGAAATTGATACTAAAACTTTGTGTTGTACTAGTAGACTATATTGTAAATCTCATCTGTATATATTTCATCTAGACTGTGACTATAAATTAAGACTTTATAACAATATTAAGTTTTTTGACTTGTTCCATATTCTAGCTGTAGAGAAATGTATGAATACCACGGAATGTTAATAAATACAATACAATCCAAATACATGAGAAATCGTGGAGTATTTGAATAACGCTATTCCGCGTATAATAATAAATAATTGGTTAATGAAAAGAAAATAATAATATTATATTACAATCAAATAAGTTATTTAAGTTGCTAGCTTAATATACGTCATTGGTCGGCATGACATTGGCCTCCTGCAATATGAAATTCACGGAAAAACATTTGACAATAGTTGTAGAAATTATGATTAGTGAAACAGCAAAATTAAACAAATATTTGAGGTTATAACAATTTATTTTGATCTAGGTACTTTCATTTAGAGAATTATCGACCAAATGAGAATTGTTGTGGCACTTGAAGACTATTTCGCTTATAATAATAAATAAGAAATTATTGTGGGATCCTTGCACTTACATTTTTTCTCTTATAAAGTTATTTCTAATTTTGTCCTTCCTTGCTGCTCTTGCAGATATCCGCCATCTCTGTAGAATGTAGTTTTGCTTCTGTTCTTGACTTCAAATACCATGTTTCTGACCCGTATGATATTGTGTTTTTAATAACTGCATAATACATATTATTTATTAGTGTTTTTGGTGTGATATCTTTATCCCATAAAATAGTGTTTAATTTTGAAATTGATAATATAGCGTACGAGTTCAAGGAGTCCAAAAAAATCTACAATTTGGATGCCAGACACCCTTTCATTTCATTTAGTGTTCTGCCCAAGGGCAGGTCTTTCACTGCAAACCCAGCTTTCTCCAGTCTTTTCTATTTTCTGCCTTCCTCTTTGTTTTCTCATACGATCCATATATCTTAATGTCGTCCATCATCTGATATCTTTTTTTCTACCCCGAACTCTTTTCCCGTTCACCATTTCTTCCAGTGCATCCTTCAATAGACAGTTTCTTCTCAGCCAGTAGTCCAACCAATTCCTTTTCCCCTTTCTGATCAGTTTCAGCATTCTTTCTTCACCCATTTTTTTCCAACACAGCTTCATTTCTTATTCTGACTGTCCACTTCACATGTTCCATTCTTCTCCATATCCACATTTCAAATGTTTGTATTCACTTCTCTTCATTTCGTCGTAATATCCATGTTTAAGTCTCCATACAATGCCAGACTCCATATAAAGCACTTCACTAGACTCTTCCTTTATTTCTTTCTCCAGAGGTCCGCAGAAGATACTCCGTTTTCTATTAAAAGCTTCCTTGACCATTGCTATCCTCCTTTTGACTTCCTGGCTGCAGTTCATGTTACTGCTTATAGTAGGCCTACACCCCAAGTATTTGAAGCTGTCCACTTACTCTACTGCCTCATTTAGAATTAGCAAGTTTATCTCCTTTATTTTTCTTCCTATGATCATGGTCTTCGTCTTATTTGCATTTATCTTCATCCCATACTGCTCACAGTTATCATTTAGTTCCAGTAGCATATCCTTTAGTATAATTTCTTTTTCTGCTAACAAGGCCATAGTCCACACCTGTGGAGTAACGGTCAGCGCGTCTGGCCGCGAAACCAGGTGGCCCGGGTTCGAATACCGGTTGGGGCAAGTTACCTGGTTGAGGTTTTTCCGGGGTTTTCCCTCAACCCAATACGAGCAAATACTGGGTAACTTTCGGTGCTGGACCCCGGACTCATTTCACCGGCATTATCACCTTCATTTCATTAAGACGCTAAATAACCTAGATGTTGATACAGCGTCGTAAAATAACCCAATAAAAAAACAACGCCATATCATCAGCAAATATCGAAATAATTTTGAATTGTATTCTCATAGTTATGAAGCAAAAAGGTATGAATTCTTTAAGATTGTTTGAACCAAAATGCAACATTGTTACAGTATTTAATCATAGTAATAATTTAGGCCCAAGAATATATAACAAATTTATATTTAAATATCCTAATCTTGTCAATTCTAATAGTTTTAGTATTAAATTAAAAAAGTTATGTATGGATTTTATAAAAATTGAAAAATTGTAAATTTAAATTTATATACTATAATTGCACAGTAGACATAAGAAAAATTGTATTGTATAATTATTAATTTCAATTCAGGAATCCGCCCCTGAGCACGAGTTCTACTCTTTTAGGGGCGAGCTAAAGTTTTTTCTGTATATATTATATTTTATGTTACAATTATTAGCAAAATAATAAATAAATAAATAAATAAATAAATAAATAAATAAATAAATAAATAAATAAATAAATAAATAAATCTTATGCACTTCTTCTTCCTCCTACTATCACTCCTCCCATGTTCTGGAAACAGTTATTTACTAAATAGTAATAGTTACTCAAAGAGTTACAATATGAGTAATATTATCGGATACCCATCACAGTGTGTAAATTGTCCCTGGAAGAAGTATCATTAGGTTCTCATGAACACTGAGCCAGATGTTATGTGATGCTGCTGATGATGATAACGATGACGATGATAATAATAATGAAATAATTATAAATAATAATAGTAGTGATAATAAAATGTTTAAGACAAATGTTACGCAACGCGTTCAGTTTTCAATTTGTTCGTTAGCAACAGCTTACTCCGAGAGTTTCAAAAGAGACGCAGGATGTACACCCCTGACGTATCCAATCGATCTGGAGCGCGCAGACCCACTAGGCTACACAGCATGGGAGTCGACTGCATCAGTTTCACTCGATTGTGATTATGGAAATTTAAATGCGCCATAAAATGAGGACGATATGCAAACACCTCCGCTGCAGGAAGACATCGCACTTGCCATGCGTGCTGAGTCCAGCTCCTCTGATAAAGAGACCCGACTGACGCGAAAATGGAGGTATCTGCACCGTGTTGAGATCAGAATTACATTGCCGGAAGACTCCTGTAAGATTTGTGCTGGGCGAAGTGACAGTAAATGACTCCTTCTGTCGCCGTCGTCTTCCTAAGAAGTATTAGGCCAAGTGGCCTGTTACGGTCTCAAACTAGAATTTTCGGTCCATCTCTTCTTTGGACGGCCTAGAGATCTTTGCCATACGGATGATAATGAAACAGTGCTTTTTGAATTCTGCATCGATTCATTCGTTCGAGATGACCCTTCCACTGAAGTTGATATTTGCTGATGAACTGCATAATGGTTTCTATTTGAAGTTTATCCACTCAACTGTGTACTTTTATGTCTTTTAGGTTAGGATATATTATATAATGTATTTTATTGTGTCATTTCCATTTTTAATATGTGTGTTCTTTTAGAGAGTAGTTGGATGTAATTATAGGTGGGAGGAGAACTTACAAAGGAGGACTTGTTTTGGGTACAAAGCACGTACGGTCAGAAGACCCGTGCATTGGATATTAGACAAAACTATGATAATATACAATTTGTATGTATAATATTAGTCAATAAATCCATCCAAGTCGCCCTGGTTGGCAAGTTGGTATAGCGCTGGCCTTCTATGCCCAAGGTTGAGGGTTCGATCCCGGGGCAGGTCGATGGCATTTAAGTGTGCTTAAATGCTATAGGCTCATGTCAGTAGATTTACTGGCATGTAAAAGAACTCCTGCGGGACAAAATTCCGGCGACGCTGATATAACCTCTGCAGTTGCGAGCGTCGTTAAATAAACCATAACATTTAACAATCCATCCATCTATTTGAAGTTCTTGCATTATGTCCTCATTTTTTTATGATCCCAGCGAGTATATCCAGCTGTTGCTCTCATGAACCTCATCTCACTTGCTGTTATTCCACTGACATCTTTATTCTTCACAGTCCACGCTTCACTACCTTAGCTTAATACTGGCTGTGCTAAGGTTTTATACAAGCCTATTCTTGTGTGTCTTTGTACTAGTGAAGGTTTCATGATTTTATTAATGATCCCCATTGTTTTATTATATTTACATATTTTTTCAGCAATATCTACTTCATCATAAAGTGATAGTGTATAGCCAAGGTAAGTGAAGGTATTTACTCTATTATTTTATTATTCAAACAGATTTTACTTGGTACAGGGAATTTCCCACAAAATGACATGATTTTCGATTTTTCAATATTAATTTTCATGTTATATTTTTCACTGACCATATTTAAATTGTGTACTGAATATTGTAAATCATCTTCAGTTGATGCCATGAGAACTAAATCATCAGCGAAAAGTAAAGCATCACCAATTGCACCTCTCTGGGCTAGCAACCCATTGAGCGTCATTTTCACATTGCTTTCAAGTCTCAACAGAAGCATTTCCTTCTGCAAATTTGCTTAATATGCCAGTAGCCCATTTCGACATTGTTCCAGTCACATTAGCATTATCGATTTAAAAAATTCTGAACATCGCTAAACAAAATAAATAAAGTTAAAGAGGTACTGAACTAAAAAAATTACATTATGAGCTGATATATTCTAAACAACAGTATTTAATTACATACACATTGACGAAAACTAGACTATTCTAGGACCAGTGGTTTCCGAGTAACATATCTCTAAACGTGGCTATTGACGATGCGTATGACGTCACACTGCCGCGCTGCGTGGCTGACGAGAAAGACAGGCTACAGCGGGACGTCACATTCTTAGTCCTAACATGGCCAACACTGAACAAGTTTATATATAAATGCACGTTTAACATGAATTTAATATAGCAATTCCTTTGTTTTTTTTTTTAGAACTTTGAACATGTATTTATATTAGTCGATTGTCATGATGGCCATGACTAGACCAAGATAACCATGTGACTACGATTCGCGTCGTAGCCTGTGGAATGGCAGTGTGACGTCAGCAGCAGTGGTGGACAAAATTCTTTCGCTCGTCTATTGAGAATCATTTGATATTTTGAGTTCCGGTTTTCAGTGCTGTCATCAGCTTCCTGTTTTCTACAACATATTATTTTTTTTTATTCAGTGCCCATATAAGTAACAAGTTTCTGAGTGTTACAAAATGTAGCAGTTAATAAATGATAACACATTCGATTTCTCGCGAGGTTAACGGGGGTTTATCTTGTTATTTGAAGAGATGATCTTGACGACTAGAAGATCTCGATGTCTGTTTAGAGAACTGAACGATCCAAAGCTTTCAATTAAAAAAAAGCACAAGAAGTAAACGGAAAACATAACAGCTATGCTAATGGTGACAACGACGATGACGAAGGCGATGAAGACTAAGGTGACGAATCTAAACACCGTGAGGATTACTGTAATTACGATGCTAAGGAGGATGTCGACAAGAATGGTGACGAATAAGGTTAATAACCACTCCGAATCGCACGATGAAATTCTTCAGTGTAGGCTAAATGAAATTATTAACTACAAAGATTTAATCTCTATTAATAAATTATCTGTAGTAATGTCACGAGAGGTCTGAGATTTATCTGGGAAATCTCAGACCTCGAGTGACATTTATTAGGACTATTTCGTGAATAAAATAAAAATGTAAATAATATATCCCTAAAATTCCATCACAAAATGTTAATAATTACATACAAACGAATACTTAACCTATTCAGACATTGCGAAGTTAAAATACTCGTAGATGAATATCGATTACTGCAATAAAGAAATTCGATGTTATTATTCAGTAATGCCAATTGCGAAAAGCGAAATACAGGTTTAACAATGTTAACTACATGTACTGCACTTTCTCTTATTATTATAACATAAATACATTTTCATTATCTGCTGAAATCATAATTTAATTTAACAGCAACAGTGGGGACAGCTATATACCAATGCTTATGTATTCACAGCGAGACATGTTGCTACACAGTGAAGCCATCTCTGTATAGACAGGCCTAATTAAAACACGAATTTTATTACGCCATACGGAAGGCAGTTTGATCAAAGACCTTATTATTACTATGCAAGGTCTTTGGGTTTAATATGCGATGATGTTACATAAATTTGAACATCTGATTTTCTATTAAGTGTTTCATTTCATTCACAAAATACAAATTTTATGGGCTACAATTATAGGTAAAGTTACCTGTGGGAGCAGGACCAATGTCAGCTGTGCCTTATTTCGACCGTTACAATCAGTGCTACACGAAAGCATTTTTTATAGCTCGACAAACGCATTCTCGCTGTAGTGTGTAACGGAACTAAAGCTGCATCTACACAGTTCAATATTCCAATCGCGTATGCGTGCAATCAGGGAAGAATATTGAAAGAATCAAGTTTAAAAGGTATGTTCAATTAAGATGCATAAAGATTTTGTGTCTACATGGTGCGCCGTTTTGAACGTCGTCTTCACTACGTAAATATATTAATTAATATTAAATATCAATCTTGCATTCATTGCTTTAAAGTTGAAAGAAAAGTTTAACCGTGTAGTTGCATCTTAATGTATTCATGATCATTAATTTACAGGGAAACAGTTGGCGACAACGACTAAACAAAAGAACGACCATGCGATAAATTGATATCGATAAATCTAGCTGCAAAAATTATCGCAAAGTCTGACTGTGATCGGTTGGAATTAAAAATTTTATTACATTTCATTGGTCGAAAATGGAATGACGTCATATAAACGAAATAGACATCCTAACACGGTGGTTGATTATAATGTTGAAGGGAATGAATGATAATGACTGGAACGGTGACGAATATGTTTATGATATTGAGGACAACAAATACTTGGCGATATGACGACAACAAAGATGACGAATAGGTTGATGATGAAAAGTTATGATATAAAACTACAGAGTAACCGACCATGATGTTTCTCAAAACTAAGCATTAAAATGAGGTTTATTTGAAAGTTTCGTAACAACAACAAACACAGAATAAATGTGGGAAATGCCTGTTGTTGTTCGGTTGAGAAGCTTTGAGAGAGGAACATAGGTTAAGGGTGCTTAGGAAAATATTTGGGGCTAAGAAGGAGAAGTTACAGGAGAATGGAGAAAGTTACACAACATAGAACTGCACGTATTGTATTCTTCACCTGACATAATTAGGAACATTAAATTCACACGTTTGAGATGGGCAGGCCATGAGGCACGTATGGGGGAACCCAGAAATACATATAGAGTGTTAGTTGGGAGGCCGGAGGGTAAAAGACCTTTGGGGAGGCCGAGACGTAGATGGGAAGATAATATTAAAATGGATTTGAGGGAGGTGGGATATGATGATAGAGACTGGATTGATCTTGCTCAGGATAGGGACTTACGGCGGGCTTATGTGAGGGCGGCAATGAACCTCCGGGTTCCTTAAAAGCCAGTAAGTAAGTAAGTAAGCATTAAAATGAAGACGCATGGGAGAAGTGTAAGTTGTACACTCGATAACTCTCGGGGAAACTTCCTGTTACGTGTTACGAACTGTTTCTATGTGTTGCTGTTCATTTAATCCTGGCTATGGCACTTTTAAGATCCAACAGGCACCGACAACTGCAAAGCGGGTGTAATCCTGAACTACAGTATTTAAAATAGAAAAAAAAAACATCGTATATCATGCGTAATCAATGAATTAATTGTGACATTATTTTGTAAGTCTGTTGTATTATTTCAAAGCACAGAACATTCACGCAGTATTAACACGAAGTGAAATGGTGCCGATGCTTTCTACGGCACCAACGGGAAGCAGGAAACAATACCGTCATTTTCATTTAAATAGACAGCGTATTGTATTGTACGTCCCGTAACAAAGAAGACTGCTTGTGTTAAGGATTTGTTTCAACGTAAAAATTTAGCATTGTGTCCATATTTGTTACTATCACGAAACGTTTGCATTGCAGCGTACTTGCAACAGCCTATCGAAAGTGATGAGTATGTAAATATCAATGTTCAAGAAAGAGATTCACGGAAACATGTGACATATTTCTCATAATAGAAACGCCTTACTTTTCACTATTTCTCATTAATACAATAGTTTTCCATTTTACCTACACTTCACCATCGCCCTTTTATCAGCATTTTTCTTTTCAGTTGAACGACTGTGAATAGCATAGCATAAGTGTCCTTAAGAAAAAACTAAAAGCGAAAGTTATACAGGGACATCATTTTATTTTTACTAACGTTTCTAATATTAACCTGGCTATATCTTTGGATTAAACGGAAATACCATTTGCTACCCCTTCCACGACTGGAGTTCGATGATACTAGCGTAAAATGCAAACAAATCACTTTACTAGTACAGGAGGGAAGAAAAGTTGTTCACCCATTTACATAAATTAAGAAATATCGCGTTTTGGAGTTTGATAATTTTCATTAGGTTTTTCTTTAATCAGAATACAGTACAGTATTAACAATAACTGTTTTTACTCACGAAATGAACTATCCATTCGGACGTATTCATTATGCAATGTATGTTATACTGTCTACAGCACATTGGCGTACAATTTAGAGAATGAAGTTAAATTGCAAAATAATCATAATATGGATATTTAAACACATTTTTGAAAATGGTGGCCGTTCATTTCGATACAGGCTTCAGTTCTTTTGTGCATATTATCGCACTATAGACTATTGTACCTAATTCCATTACCGGTTTCGTCCTTCGTACTAGTAACTCATGTTGAAATAATTCTGTACCTATTATATAAAAGAGTACCTTACGTACTGTAAATTCAATCTTCAATTCTGCCCGATTCGAAAAGACAAAATTACTCAGACATGCTCTCTACTGTCCGTCCAAGAGTTTTGTCGCAGGGTTGCAGAAAGGAGGGAAATCACGTGATAATTAATTAACGAGGCCCATTTATTTAAGTTATTTTAAACAGTTGTATAATATTACATAGACGTTCAATTCCTAACAGAAATTAATGTTTTCAGAAAAGAGCTAAGACAGCCCAACCACTAGCCTTTATAGAGGGCCAGCAGAAGCGGGTGGGGGAAACCAGGATGAGCTCTAGGCAAACGGACGACAGTACCAGTGCAAAAATGTGATTCAATCTTGAAAGCTCTTTCGTCACTGGAAAACGCGAACATATTTCTGGAACATACTATACTCACTCAGTACTGTTTGTGTTTATTATGACCTTAAGGCGACTTTGACTGTATACGCTTGGTTCTGTGTGGAGAACGGTTAGAAGTTTACTAGTAGAGGGGGGTGGGAGTGAAGTACATTCAAAAACTCAGGTACAATAAAAATTGAAGTAAAAATAAAATGATGTCCCTGTATAACAGGAATATTTCTCTATTTCGCATTTGCTTTAGCACCACTGAACTAGCTCATATCGTAAGTAAAGTTGTTCATTTGTTAACATTTTCCTCAAAGTCGTCGATCACGAGGTCTGATGCCTGAAAGCTCGCGTCAGCCCGAATCCATTAAGATTGACATCTGTAAGTGGGCGTCTGATGTTTGAAGCGTGACTCCCATGAGCTTCCAAGAAACAAGCGAGCAACTTCCTCTCAGCTCTTTTACGACGGCAACTCACAAAATAAGATTCAACTTCACAATACGCCTTGCTACAGCGGCTACTTCACTAACAAGATCGTTTCGGTGGTTGCCACTACAGCAAGGCGCTACATTGTTGAAATAACAGTAACATCTGCTTTGCTGAGGAAGAAATCTGTTCAATTCAGCAAATGAAATCTAATTGGCTGTTGTGAATTAAAAGCAATTTAAAAGTAGCAGTTTTTTCAAAGTCCGAATAAATAAAATACGATACATTGCTGATATGATGTGTTGTGGTATGGTGTGGTGTAGTGTGGTGAGGTGTGATATATGATAATATGCTATGATATCTGTGATCGGGAGGAAAAAGGTCTTAAGTAAAAATTTTATACTTTTCAGGAAAGCAGTAGAAAGATTGAAATTGGTGTCAATTATAGAGTTTCTATAATTAAGAGATTTTTCCTGGATATTATTTGTTTATATTTCTTCTAAAATAGGTTATGTTGCTCATTTAACAATTTTCTTGATTATTTCCAAATATATATATATATATATATATATATATATATATTTGTAGAAATAACAGTAACATCTGCTTTGCTGAGGAAGAAATCTGTTCAATTCAGCAAATGAAATCTAATTGGCTGTTGTGAATTAAAAGCAATTTAAAAGTAGCAGTTTTTTCAAAGTCCGAATAAATAAAATACGATACATTGATGATATGATGTGGTGTGTTATGGTGTGGTGTAGTGTGGTGTGGTGTGATATATCATAATATGCTATGATATCTGTGATCGGGAGGAAAAAGGTCTTAAGTAAAAATTTTATACTTTTCAGGAAAGCAGTAGAAAAATTGAAATTGGTGTCAATTATAGAGTTATTTTAATTAAGAGGTTTTTCCTGGATATTATTTGTTTATATTTCTTCTGAAATAGGTTATGTTGCTCATTTAACAATTTTCTTATTTCCAAAAATAGCCGCACTTAAGCCCTTTTAAGACTAGAAGCCAAACTGAGTAGAAGGGACTATTTAAACATAAGACCTTTTTCATGTCAAAATAAATGAGAAATGTAAATTATTAGGGATCCAAAATGGGTCTTAAACAATTATAGGACTGTTTACCCTGGTGCTTAAAGTTTTAAAAGGAAAGGGCATCAGTACGTGATAAAATGGCTAAAATTGAATTTAGACCTTTTTAATAGGGAAGCATGGAAAGAAAACTTGTGATGGTTTGTAAGGAATAAAGTATTAAATATTCTTAAGTCCTTTATTCTGTGTGTGCTCAATTCAAAAAGTACTTACGACATTTGGTAACGCTCTATAAATCCAGTCAGGAGTCTTATTTGACTTTAGCCGTTTTACCAGATTGTATTGTTTCCGCTTTCAGAATATATAAAAATTTCATTTAAAAAAAAATTGACTTAAGATCTTTTTCCTCCCGGCAGCAGATATATCGTTGGTGTTTAGGTAAAAGGGCTTAATCCTAATTGTTTTTAAATGTACCTTTTTTGCTGTAATTAATGCAATTAGTTAAAATTTTGTTACAAAACGTGAAGATATGTTTTCTGACAATTACAGGATGTGTTAAAATTTAATTATAGCTGTTTATGAAAAAATTTCTTTTGTGAAATAAGCCCTTTTACCTGAACACCATCGATATGATATTACGATACGGTACGATACGATACGATACGATATGATATTTTTTTTTTATTTTTCCTACACAAAGTTACTCGCAACTCTAAGTTCGTAAATTTACTGATAAAATCAAATCCCCTCATGACACTATGCATGATAAATTTAATTATTAAGAGGAGAATATGGTTAAATATGGCGAAAAACCAGTAATTTTTTTAAAATCGTTTCTTTAAAATATTCTTTGATTTGTGAAAGATACATAATTAACATTTAATGAGCATTTATAATCTTACAAGCTGCTGTGACGTAATTTTTAAACCTCTGGTGCACAGGGTTTTTAAATTACACTAATCTTTTTTTTTTTTTTTTGGCAATTTCCCGTAACTTTAATTTTTTGCTTTGTTTCATACAAAATGTTGGGCCTATATATCTTCGGAAGTATTAAAGCTACCTGCATTATATTAGGTACACATATTCTTCAGACTATTATGAAAATTTTCTCTGTAACAGAAATTTATTATTTCCTTAACTCCGAAAAAAATACGTTTCCGTATTTTTATAAAAATACCTCTAAAATCCATTCACAAAATGTAATTGTTTATTTTAAAATTTAAAAACCAATCTCAAAATTGTGCTATAGACATTTTAAAGAATATGCTTTTAGGAGTAAAATGTCATAGAAATTTTTAATTTACTTTGAAAATAGTTGAGATATATACTGGTATGTTTTCACAATTTGGGCCATAATTCTTTTTTCCAAAAGTAACTTCGAATTTAAGTTATGGCAGCGACATTTCTATATGCAAAAAGTGAAAATTGTGCATCAATTAGGAAATAAAAATAAAATTTAACTATCCTCTCTCTTATACTGTACAGAGTGTTGAAAAGTATCCAGTATTTTGGGAGGGAAAAATGTCTAATAAACATGGGTCCTACAACACATATTTTCTGAGATCTGAACACTTGTTCATAGGAGGTACTCAATGTGACGTCCATTCATGGCAATGCATTTTTCTGCCCTACAATACAGCAGGTTACCAGATAATCGTACCGTAGTTGACACCCCTGGCATGGAATAGTGATACGTCGCAAGAAATACTGAAAACAAAAGTCTGGTTGCGGATATGAGCGGGGTTCAGCAGAAATGGTTTTGTGAATTTTCGTAATCAGCATATGTGGCCCGATGAAAATTCCCATGCAGTTGAAGAAACAAGGCATCAGCACCGATTCTCAATCAACGTATGGGCAGGCGTTCTTGGCGATAGATTAAGGGCCATACGTGCTACCACAGAGATTAACTGGGGCTCGTTATCAGGACTTTCTTATTAACGTACTGCCTACCTTGCTGGAGTATGTGCCATGTCAGCAAAGACTACAGATGTGGTTCATGCATGATGGCACACCAGCACATTTTTTCCGCAATAAGCGTGAACACCTGACGCTGACATTTCAGGACCGCTGGATTGATTGGGAAGGCCCCACACCTTGGCCTGCTCGTTCCCCAAACCTAAATCCCCTGACGTTTGGTTATCAAGAACAACCAGGTCAATTTCAAGGAGTGCGTGATCCCTTACGTCGAAGGGCAGTGGAACTGTCATAAATGGACGTCACATTGAGCACCTCCTAAAAACAAGTGCTCAGATCTCAGAAAGTATGTGTTGTAGAACCCATGTTTGTTCCATACTTTTTTTCTTGTTTTGATGCATACTATACTTACTTACTTACTGGCTTTTAAGGAACCCGGAGGTTCATTGCCGTACTCACATAAGCCCGCCATTGGTCCCTATCCTGAGCAAGATTAATCCAGTCTCTATTATCATACCTCCCTCAAATCCATTTTAATATTACCTTCCCATCTACGTCTCGGCCTCCCCAAAGGTCTTTTGCCCTCCGGCCTCCCAACTAACACTCTATATGCATTTCTGCATTCGCCCATACGTGCTGCATGTCCTGCCCATCTTAAACGTATGGATTTTATGGTCCTAATTATGTCAGGTGAAGAATACAATGCGTGCAGCTCTGTGTTGTGTAACTTTCTCCATTCTCCTGTAACTTCATCCCTCTTAGCCCCAGATATCTTCCTAAGAACCTTATTCTCAAACATCCTTAATCTCTGTTCCTCTCTCAAAGTGAGAGTCCAAGTTTCACAACCATACAGAACAACCGGTAATATAACTGTTTTATAAATTCTAACTTTCAGATTTTTTGACAGAAGACTAGATGACAAAAGCTTCTCAACCGAATAATAACAGTCATTTCCCATATTTATTCTGGAACATACTATCACCTCCCAAAATATTTGATACTTTTTTAAACACCTTGTATAACACCACAAATATGAAAGAGATCTGTACTGAGCTATCGCATATAACTGGTGGAAATGTGGAGAAAATAAATAATTAAAAAGGTGAAGTTCTCCAGCCTTTCCACATCGCATAGTTTTGATTTGTCACATTTGAAGGATTCAGAACCATAGTGGGCCAAGCGCCATTTGCTAAAAACGGAGAAAGCAAGGGTTAAAGTTAAGTGAATACCATAGATTAATGAAGATTGACATATTATCGTTTAGTTTTAGTGTGTATACTTTATATTACTTGCTACAGTATATGTTTCCATTGGATTATGGTAATAACTTCATTTTAACCCTGGCTTTCTACGGTTTTAGTAAATGGCGCTTGGCCCACTATGGTTCTGAACTCTTCATTTATTTTTCTTCCAAATAATCCAGGTCGATAATTTGAAACTGAAGAGAGAAATATTCCTCGGTTAAGAGGGAAGTATTATATGATATTCTTATTGAATTTGGTATTCCCAAGAAACTAGTTCGATTAATTAAAATGTGTCTTAGTGAAACATACAGCAGAGTCCGTATAGTTCAGTTTCTATTTGATGTTTTTCCAATTCACTGCGGACTAAAGCAGGGAGATGCACTATCACCTTTACTTTTTAACTTCGCTCTAGAATATGCCATTAGGAAAGTTCAGGATAACAGGCAGGGTTTGGAATTGAACGGGTTACATCAGCTGCTTGTCTATGCGGATGACGTGAATATGTTAGGAGAAAATCCACAAACGATTAGTGAAAACACGGAAATTTTACTTGAAGCAAGTAAAGCGATCGGTTTGGAAGTAAATCCCGAAAAGGCAAAGTATATGATTATGTCTCGTGACCAGAATATTGTACGAAATGGAAATATAAAAATTGGAGATTTATCCTTCGAAGGGGTGGAAAAATTCAAATATCTTGGAGCAACAGTAACAAAATATAAATGACACTCGGGAGGAAATTAAACGCAGAATAAATATGGGAAATGCGTGTTATTATTCGGTTGAGAAGCTTTTATCATCCAGTCTGCTGTCCAAAAATCTGAAAGTTAGAATTTATAAAACAGTTATATTACCGGTTCTTCTGTATGGTTGTGAAACTTGGACTCTCACTTTGAGAGAGGAACATAGGTTAAGGGTGTTTGAGAATAAGGTGCTTAGGAAAATATTTGGGGCTAAGCGGGATGAAGTTACAGGAGAATGGAGAAAGTTACACAACACAGAACTGCACGCATTGTATTGTTCACCTGACATAATTAGGAACATTAAATCCAGACGTTTGAGATGGGCAGGGCATGTAGGACGTATGGGCGAATCCAGAAATACATATAGAGTGTTAGTTGGGAGACCGGAGGGAAAAAGACCTTTAGGGAGGCCGAGACGTAGATGGGAGGATAATATTAAAATGGATTTGAAGGAGGTGGGGTATGATAATAGAGACTGGATTAATCTTGCACAGGATAGGGACCGCTGTCGGGCTTATGTGAGGGCGGCAATGAACCTTCGGGTTCCTTAAAAGCCATTTGTAAGTAAGTAAGTAAGTAAGGGAGAAATATTCATCTCCGACCACTCCCCCCTTCTCGCTAGCCACAGAACAAAGACGAACCCCGGAAGATCTACAGCAATAAATCACTGCGTTGTACACAGGTAGGGAAAAGTTGCTGAGCTGTGCTCTCGACTGTCGCGTTGCAGTTCGCTTCTCCGCCAGACATCGTGTCTGATTCAGCGATCTTCTCGCCGCTCCAGGTTAAATTGGGGCTTATGTTTACATGATACAAGCAATTAGGCTGAACCATTAAGCCCGGCTTCAACTGATCCGTGTGCAATGGGAAGCGACTGCATGAATATTAAAACCGCAGGTTGCAATTTGGGCTTGGAGAGCAAGGAGTCAGGTAGACGAACGGTGGACATGGCAAACGCTTCTTACCTGGATCTTACACAGGTTTACAGGAAACACGCAGAAATCTACAAACCAATTACTTTAGTGTTTCCTTACTGAAAAATTCATCTCTATTATCAGTGTCATCAAAGTCACTGGCAAAATGATTACCATCGTCATATTCATCATATAAGTCATCAATCATCAGTCGCTAGCACAATTATAAACAATAAAGTATATTAATTATCATCATCAACGAGTCGACCTGGTTCGCGAGTTGGTATAGCGCTGGCCTTCTATGCCCAAGGTTGCGGGTTCGATCCCGGGCCAGGTCGATGGCATTTAAGTGTGCTTAAATGCGACAGGCTCATGTCAGTAGATTTACTGGCATGTGAAAGAACTCCTGCGGGACAAAATTCCGGCACATCCGGCGAAGCTGATATAACCTCTGCAGTTGCGAGCGTCGTTAAATAAAATATAACATTAACATCATCATCAACGATATTATTAACGTTTTCGTGGTTTCATCTTCATTTTGATCGTTTTTATCATCTTTGTTAGGATTATCATCGTTGCCATCATCATCTTCATTTTTGTCATCATCGTTGTCATCCTCATTATTGTCATCGCTGCCATCATCTTCATTGTCATGATAAACATTATTGCCATCATCATTGACATCATCGTGTTCATTTTTGTCATCGTTATCATCTTCATTATTTTCATCATCGCTGTCATCATCTTCATTATCGTCAACATCGTTGTCATCATCTTATTGTCATCGTCGTCATGTTCATTATTGTCAACATCGTTATCATCTTCATATTACCATTGTTGTTATCATCATCTTCATTATTGTCATCGTCGTCATCTTCATACTACCATCAGGTTGTCATCTCATTACTGTCATCATCGTCATCAGCATCGTCATTATTGTCATTGTCATAATCTTCATTACTGTTATCATTGTTGTTATCATCTTCATTACTATCATGGTTGTCATAATCTTCATTATTATCATCATCGTTGTTATCATCATCTTCATTATTGTCATCGTCGTCATCTTCATTATTGTCATCATCATTGTCATCATTGTCATGACCATCGTCATTATTGTCATTGCCGTCATCTTCATTATTGCCATCATCGTTGTCATCATCTTCATTACTTCATCATAGTTGTCATAATCTTCATTATTGTCATCATCGCTGTCATCTTCATTACTATTATCATGGTTGTCATAATCTCATTACTGTCATCATCATTGTCATCATCGTTGTCATCATCTTCAGTATTGTCATCGTCGTCATCTTCATTATTGTCATCATCGCTGTCAACATCTTCATTACTATCATCATGGTTATCATAATCTCATCATTGTCATCATCGTTGTCATCAGCATCTTCATTACTGTCATCTTCATTACTATCTTCATTGTTGTCATAATCTTCATTAATGTTACCATTGTCATAATCTTCATTATTGTTTTCATTGTTGTCATAATCTTCATTACTATCATGGTTGTCATCAGCACGTAGAACTGAAAACCCGGGTTCAAATCCCGGTGCCGGAGAGAATTTTTCTCTGAATAATTTCGAGGAAAAATTGTTCCGGAGCCGGGTATCGAACCCGGGACCTTTGGTTTAACGTACCAACGCTCTACCACTGAGCTACTCGGGAACTCTATATAGAGGGATATAGAGGGAAAAATTGGATCGGTGTCGGTTAGAGTTCCCGAGTAGCTCAGTGGTAGAGCGTTGGTACGTTAAACCAAAGGTCCCGGGTTCGATACCCGGCTCCGGAACAATTTTTCCTCGAAATTATTCAAATCAATTTTACAGGGAGTTATACCTGAAATCTTGATTTGCAGAATTTTTCTCTGTTCCACTCATCTTTCATCATATGATGACGCAGAATATCTGCACATAAATGTACTTCGGTACATCATAATAACAATAATATATATATATATATATATATATATATATATATATATATAAGAATAAAAGTGCTACAAACATGGGTCCTAAATGTTCTGAGAAATGAGCAAATGTTTACCATGTAAGAAAAGCATATCTTCCACTGTGAGATCTTTGAGAAGAAACAACTGAGGAAATGCCGTTTGTCACTGTGTATTACACAACATACCTCTCCTTGTGTTTGTATCAAAGGACGCTTAAGCAGACAACAGTACGTTAGAGTTCGTAATCATACTATTGCTGTTACAGTCGGTAAGTTAGTTTCGTATCTGTAGAGTTGAATTCTGCTTCTTCATTTGTTTCTTGCCAAAGAGCTCACAGTGGAAGATATACTTGTCTTACAGTGATGGTAAATATTTGTTTATTTCTCAGGAGATTAATTTTAGGGTCCATGTTTGTATAACATTTAATTTTTGTTTTCATGCATACTACCTCCTCTCCAAATAATAGAACTTCTTTTTCAGAACATCCTATATATTATGTAACAAATCAGGAGTCATTATCGTCCTAAATCCCACACAATCAAGCGGGGTTACAACCTGGTACCTTCGACAGAAGACCGTCGACTGAACTCTTGCGGCCCGATTGTATAAACTATTTAATCTTAGATCAGAGGTTAAATTGATCCTTGTTTCAGCTGAACTTGGAATTTTGTGTTGTATAAAGTCTAATCTGAGATTAATTTGTCTCAAACTAAAGTCAACTTTGATTGAAGAAATTTCTCCGATTAAGTTAGATGATCCAAGCTCAGTTATTTCTTTTCTGTTTGAAATATACGAGTGACAGATTGTACAAATAAAATATCCATTATTATTAATATTAATAGATATGATAGGTACATTTATATATATATATATATATATATATATATATATATATATATATATATTTCTTTCAATTTCTTGCCTTAATACAGAAACATTCTTATATTTTATAAGGCTCTATCGTGTTCAGCAGTATCAAATAACATAACCTATAATTATATTATGTTTATAACAATCATTAATTATTAATGGATATGATAGGTACATTCATAAATTTTCAATTAACTGCATTACTAAACGAAAATTGTCGTTTTATAAAGCTTTATTATGTTTAGCAGTATCAAACACCATAACATGATAACAACTCGGAGAACAGTCAACCTTGTTCTTATTGTCCGCCATTATTTACATTGCAAAAAAAAAAAACAGTGTCTCCAACAGAGTGTAATACGGAAAGTCGCCAAAAAGTAGTTGTAAAGTCGCTAGATTTCTCATTAACAACAAAGAAAGATTAAATTTTGTCACTATGGGGTGCTAAAAAGGTCACTAAATCCCTATTTAAGCAATATAAAAGTTAAAAGATATTGTTGTTGAAAAAGAGTTAAAGTCGCTAGATTGGCAACACTGAACAAACCTGTCCGCGCATCACGTATTTCACCTGTTTATGCGATGTTGCCAAATCCTTTTCACGTGAACTTAGATTGCATTTGAACCAAGGTAATTTGATCGCAGAAAAGTTTTATACAATAGAAGAAGTGTCTGAACTCGGTTCACTTTTCGATCTTCGATTAGTCAGGGAGTTTTATACAATTGGGCCTTACGAGTCCTTTAGTCCTGTCGTGAAATGAAGCGCATTTCGTGTCTGTCAAAATTTAATTTTAGCATTACATGCGGATGCTTTGCAGGCGGCCTTGGAAAAGATTACACGTGTGTACGAAGCATATCAGTCTCTCGTCCTTACTTCTAACGTGGGCTGTGTGTAAACAACAGAATGGCTGGAAGCGTGCAGGTCTGCTGTTTTTCAAGGAATGTTTCAACTTTTTTGTACGCCGTAATAATAAATTCCGGGGATCATACCCAGAAAATTAGCGCCTCTTCCGTAGATGAATGCCCCTAATGCTAATCCCCTTGGCTTACGGACTTATCTTGAAAAGCCTTCCAGCATCCAGGCTGAAGGTACAAACGGGGAATCACCACTTTATCAGGCCATCTTTAAATTATTAGCTTCATCTAGAAAGTTCCTTTGTGCGTGACATGGAAGGCAGTGGTTTGTGTGATCCCACTGCAAAGATTAGAACTATTAGAGATTCATGGAGTTTTTTTTTCTTTAACGACGCTGCATCCACAGCTTTTTTTTTTTAATGAAGTCTTATCTACTTTTTTGGGGGTTTTTAGAGACCGTGTAGACTTGGACTTGGACTAGCAATAAACAAGGACTACTTGCTTCTCACTCTTTTTATGGTGTATAATAATTCGGTTCCTAGATGATAGGTAAAGTGATAGGGGAGACTCGTCCAATTTGGCAATATTTGTATTTTGACACAGTTTGTAGTTACATATTCTGAAATTAAATATTCCTCTATTATGGAATGTGTTTAAACATTAAATCCCAATAAACCTCTGAAAGAAAATTCTACAAATCTACATTACTTTACACATAACACACTAATAAATAACAAATGACATGTTTCCAGATTTGGTACTTCATCGGGATAAATTGGCGATAGTACAGGGGTAATTTGGCAATAGGATTAAAAAGTAATTTTCCAAAATAAAACAGTGGTACAAGGTTTATAAGGCTTAATTTACTGGGACAAGAAGTCATTAAATACCATAAACACAAAACAAAAGCAAAAAAAGGAAAGAATTGAATGGATTTTTCCGACCACTCTTATTAACTATATTGAAGGGTTGTCTTCTAATTTCTTTTGCGGATAGCCCAAACCCAAGTTCTTGCATTTTGATTACATATGTCACCAGTTTTTGATCTTCCTCAACGGTTAGAGCTAGGGGTCTTCCTTTCTTGGGAATGACAACGTCATCGGGTCCTGAGGATGCATACAGAAACTTCTTTTAAGTTGTTAAAGGGCACATTGTACTTCTTAGAAGCCTTATAAGCCGACCATCTAACTTTCAAAACACTCCCAACCGCAGCCCGCAAATCATATTTGGAATATTTTTCAGAATATTGTCTTCGTTCCCTTGGCATATCTGCAACACACCACACACAGTGCTGCATTGAAGACTGTAAATATCCCTCACACGTCCCTACTCTTAAATTTTACCATCGAGTACACATTCTTGTTCAAAGACAGCAGCAATATATCACTATAAAGGAAAATGGCTATTTCACACTTACTTACTTACAAATGGCTTTTAAGGAACCCGAAGGTTCATTGCCGCCCTCATATAAACCCGCCATTGGTCCCTATCCTGTGCAAGATTAATCCAGTCTCTATCATCATATCCCACCTCCCTCAAATCCATTTTAATATTATCCTCCCATCTACGCCTCGGGTCGACCTGGTTGGCAAGTTGGTATAGCGCTGGCCTTCTATGCCCAAGGTTGCGGGTTCGATCCCGGGCCAGGTCGATGGCATTTAAGTGTGCTTAAATGCGACAGGCTCATGTTAGTAGATTTACTGGCATGTAAAAGAACTGCTGCGGGACAAAATTCCGGCACATCCGGCGACGCTGATATAACCTCTGCAGTTGCGAGCGTCGATAAATAAAACATATCATATCTACGCCTCGGCCTCCCTAAAGGTCTTTTTCCCTCCGGTCTCCCAACTAACACTCTATATGCATTTCTGGATTCGCCCATACGTGCTACATGCCCTGTCCATCTCAAACGTCTGGATTTAATGTTCGTAATTATGTCAGGTGAAGAATACGATGCGTGCAGTTCTGCGTTGTGTAACTTTCTCCATTCTCCTGTAACTTCATCCCGCTTAGCCCCAATTCACACTATCCTGGAGAAAACCTTTTTTGCTAAGAAGAACATAAAACGAGCTAAAGCCTGATGAGTTATTATCAGAAAATATTAATTATATAAATGGCTTACCTTATAATATGGAATCTCAGCTTTTGATATGTAATGCACAAACATACGTAGGTAATGAACAACACATTCTTTCCGTCTTTGTATACACACGTCCACACCATCACCACGTTCACAGGGAGTATTCAACACTTCTTTCTATTAGTAACAATATCTGCCACTATAATGCGCGGATTCGAATGAAACGAAAACTAAAAGTACAGTCAGATGTTGCACTCTATGAAGGTGTCATTGAACTTCTTAAAACTGTGGAGGAAATTTGGCAATAAATGAAATACAAGAATATTGCCAAATTTCCCATATTGATAAATTTGCCGAGTTTCCCCTATAATGTCCACTTCTAAAAACGTTCGCAGAAAACATCTCCATAAACCAGCCATGGACAAATTTGTACTCACGATGACATTTTTGCCGATCCCTGGTGTAGATTAATACTGGTACTGTTAGGTCCGATTGTATAAACCATTTAATCTTAGATCAGAGGTTAAATTGATCCTTGTTTCAGCTGAACTTAGAATTTTGTGTTGTATAAAGTCTAATCTGAGATTAATTTGTCTCAAACTAAAGTCGACTTTGACTGAAGAAATTTCTCCGATTAAGTTAGATGATCCAAGTTCAGTTATTTCTTTTCTGTTTGAAATATACGAGTGACAGATTGTGCAAATAAAATATCCATTATTATTAATATTAATAGATATGTTAGGTACATTTATATATATATATATATATATATATATATATATCTTTCAATTTCTTGCCTTAATACACAAACATTCTTATATTTTACAAGGCTCTATCGTGTTCAGCAGTATCAAATAACATAACCTATAATTATATTATGTTTATAACAGCCATTAATTATTAATGGATATGATAGGTACATTCATAAATTTTCAATTAACTGTATTACTAAACGAAAATTGTCGTTTTATAAAGCTTTATTATGTTTAGCAGTATCAAACACCATAACATGATAACAACTTGGAGAACAGTCAACCTTCTTCTTATTGTCCGCCATTATTTACATTGCAAAAAAAACCAGTGTCTCCAACAGAGTGTAATACGGAAAGTCGCCAAAAAGTAGTTGTAAAGTCGCTAGATTTCTCATTATCAACAAAGAAAGATTAAATTTTGTCACTATGGGGTGCTAAAAATGTCACTAAATCCCTATTTAAGCAATATAAAAGTTAAAAGGAATTGTTATTGAAAAAGAGTTAAAATCGCTAGATTGGCAACACTGAACAAACCTGTATAACGTGGTCCGCACATCACGTATTTCACCTGTTTATGCGATGTTGCCAATTCCTTTTCACGTGAACTTAGATTGCATTTGAACTAAGGTAATTTAATCGAAGAAAAGTTTTATACAATAGAAGAAGTGTCTGAACTCGGTTTACTTTTCGATCTTCGATCAAAGTTGATCTTTAGTCAGGGAGTTTTATACAATTGGGCCTTAATGTTTTATAGAATTAAGTTAAGAAAGAAATATAACAGAGAACGATAAGAGAGGAAAAGTTAAGAATAAGAGAAGAGAAAATAAGAGAAATGATAGGATTAGAAAAATTGCAGATGGAGAAGGGTGGTGATGTGACTGGAATGATTCTACGGCTAAGTCAGTTCTCGCACTCATTTCCAGAACGAGTTTAAGCCATTTCCTTAGTCGGCAGAACAGGTGAGGACTGATTGCTGGAGGAAGCGACACGACGGCACAGGACTCGCGAATAATTCAAACAGCAAAATGCTCCCTCATCCAGAATTCAGGCCAGTCTGTGTTGTGCCAGTCATCGTCGCGCCCTGATCACCGCCCCTTAATATTTAACGTCCAATTTAATTTCCTTCCATTGCTTGGGAAGCGTGAGTGCAGCAGACATTTAAGGAACACCTGTCATTTGACTCGCTTACAAGACAGGGAACGTTTTATCTGACGTTACGTTCAAGGTTCACTCCAGTGTAGTCTTTATGTGGGAGAGGTCTGAAGTTATACCGAAATTTCATCGTAGTCATCATCATTATCATCACGTATTAGACTAGTTATTGACGTGTTACTTCTTGGGAGTCTACCGCTGTGGACTAACGGTTACCATGTCTGATCTGTAACGACGGGCTCGGGTTCAAATCCTGGTTTGGGACAAGAGGTTTTCTCCGGGGATTTTCCTCAACCTATTAATGGCAATAATGATTAGAACCATGATGATAGTAATCAAGATGATGACAACGATGATGACAATAATGAAGATTATGACAACAATGATGACAATAATGAAGATTATCACAACAATGAACATAGTAATGAAGATGATGACAACGATGACAATAATGAAGATGACGACGATGACAATAATGAAGATGCTGATGACAACGATGACAATAATGAAGATTATGACAACAATGATGACAATAATGAAGATTATCACAACAATGAACATAGTAATGAAGATGATGACAACGATGACAATAATGAAGATGACGACGATGACAATAATGAAGATGCTGATGACAACGATGACAATAATGAAGATTATGACAACAATGATGACAATAATGAAGATTATCACAACAATGAACATAGTAATGAAGATGATGACAACGATGACAATAATGAAGATGACGACGATGACAATAATGAAGATGCTGATGACAACGATGACAATAATGAAGATTATGACAACAATGATGACAATAATGAAGATTATCACAACAATGAACATAGTAATGAAGATGATGACAACGATGACAATAATGAAGATGACGACGATGACAATAATGAAGATGCTGATGACAACGATGACAATAATGAAGATTATGACAACAATGATGACAATAATGAAGATTATCACAACAATGAACATAGTAATGAAGATGATGACAACGATGACAATAATGAAGATGACGACGATGACAATAATGAAGATGCTGATGACAACGATGACAATAATGAAGATTATGACAACAATGATGACAATAATGAAGATTATGACAACAATGAAGATAGTAATGAAGATGATGACAACGATGACAATAATGAAGATGACGACGATGACAATGAAGATGCTGATGACAACGATGATGACAATGATGAGATTATGATAACCATGATGATAGTAATGAAGATGATGACAGCGATGATGACAATAATGACATGATTATTTTTCGCATATTATATATTATTATTATTATTATTATTATTATTATTATTTATTTTTTTTATATTATTATTATTTATTTATTTAATCTGGTAGAGATAAGGCCATCAGGCCTCCTCTTCCCCTCTACCAGGGGATTACAACTACAATATAAAGAATACAATTATAATTATAATAACAATTAATATTGAATTTACAAATACAATAAATATCAAAGTACTAAAAGAATTAACAGACTAATAAAAGCTAGACAGTTCATTGTAAAAATTAAGAAGAGAGAATTTTTTTTTATTAACTAAGTAAAAATTAAACCTACTCTACGCAGTAAGAAAATACTTAATAAGTTTGCTTTTGAACGCTACTAATTCCGACAGTCTCTGATGTCACTGGGTAGGGTATTCCACAAGCGCGAGAGCGAGATTGTGTATGATGATGAATACGATGATGTCTTATGTGTTGGTATGGCTAGTATGAGGCTATTTTGCGTGCGTATGAAGAGATTATGATATATATATATATATATATATATATATATATATATATATATATATATATAATCACTTTGTGATTTAAGACGGCGCTTATTCCGTCGAATCCCGGCCACTTAGTCACTCATAACGAGTGCACCTCTGCACATGTATGGACATTGTGCCACTGTCATACATCTATGACGCAGTGCATGAGGGTAGGCCACTAGAGGGAACCCAAGAGGTGGAACTTAAACTGAGAAGATTCGATCCGACATCGGGATGGGAATCCGGTGTGGCTTATTGTATAGAGCATGAGCACGTAGAGCTGAAAACCTGGGTTCAAATCCCGGTGCCGGAGAGAATTTTTCTCTGTTCCACTCATCTTTCATCACAACACACTTTTATTCTTGTTTTTATGCATACTATCTCCTCTCTAAATATTATAACTTTTTCAGAACATTCTGTATAGAGGAGTCCAAAAAATATATACATAAGTATACTTCAAGGTGCAAAATATCTTAATAAAAATTTTATTACTAAATTTATACATCGAGGGATGCCTGCGAGGTATGATAATTCATCTTGCTGCAGAATTGATCCTAAATATTTCATCATCATCATCTTCACTTCATGGTTTAGGCTTAGTGCCTGTTACGTCTTCACATTTTATTCAGTTCCACCTCTTCCTAGGACGTCCGACATCTCTTTTGCCTTTAGGTTGGTATTGTTGTATCAGTGCTGGAATTCTTTCATTATCCATTCGAGATAGGTGTTCTTTCCACTTTTCCTTATAATCTTCAACTTTATCGTTTATGTTGTATATATTTAATTCTTCACGGATATCCTCATTTCTTATCAGATCCCTTCTTGTACATCCCTTTACTCTGCGAAGAAACCTCCTCTCTGCAGCCTGTAATTTATTTTTATCTCGTTCTTTAATTATCCATGATTCGCTTCCATATGTCAACACGGGTACTGCCATAGTTTTATAGAACTTTAGTTTTGTTTCTTTTCTAGTTTTATTTTTAGTGTCCTATTTATTGTTCCGCATATCCACTGGAATTTGCTTATTTTGTTGTCAATATCTCTATCTACATCATAAATTATATTACAACCTAAATAATCAAAATGAGATACTTGTTCAATGGGCTTATTATCAACTATTATTTTTGTACGAATTGGAAATTTACCACTGTGGGCCATTACTTTAGTTTTATGAGTTGATATGCTCAAATTATAGTCTTCTTTTCCGAGTAAGTGTAGTTTGTGAATGGCATATTGCAATTTTTCTTCGCTGTCTAAACATTTAAAGTTTGTAATCTTTTAATGTTATGCCCTAAATATAATTGATAGCAATGTTAGTGGTAGCAATAATATAGTAAGAACGTTACATGTAATTGAAGAAAATACTAAAATTCATAATTAAAACTGGTATTGGCATCGGAATTTGGCCTTCCTCATAGGAAATCAATAGCTGCCAAATACGCGCAAAGGCCTTGAAATTGTCCTTCAGTCGTCGGGACAGAGCCGTGCATGGAAAACTGGGTCTGAGCGAGGATTCCCGGAATTCGAGGCAGACGGATGACAGGATTCCCGGAGTTTGCATCAATTCGTTCATTATTTAGGCGAACTAAGTTTATACTTTGTGGAATCGATGCGTCTGGTATTGACACTGTTAATAGCCCCTCTTGTGAGACTTATGAAACGGATAGCGCCAACTCAAACAAAAAGGAAGTTTGTTTTGTAGTACTTAACTCCTTGCGACCAAGTTAACGAGGGATCGAGCTCCGTCGTGCATGGCTTACTTAAGTAAACTGATTACTTTATGTCTCCAATCACGGTTAACTTAAAATTCTACACTCGTAGTCAGCCAGGATAAGAATCACGGAAATATTGTTATAAGCTCAGTTTTGATATTCTTATGGAATCTGGTGTTCCCAAGAAACTAGTTCGATTAATTAAAACTAGTGGCTTGTGCAGCAAATACTGCTGCAAACTAAGTTCGTTAGACGTTCAAATAAACATTTTTCAGATTCATTTTCAATGAAGCATACTTGTCTTTTTGATAGTTATTTGCTTCCATAATAATGACATACACCCTCTGAATGGATTTTTTCAGGCCAAATACTTTTTCTTGAACCTATCCAACTTCAGTTTTTGAGTTTCAACGCGAAAACGCAAGTATCAATGTCAGGACGATAGCAGTAGCTATTTCAGGTCATTGTGGATTGTAGGCAAAAGTTAAAAAAATGTCAGGTTTGCTAAGCTTTCGAACAATAGCATTTTCGTATAGCTGCTGCATGTAGAACTTGAAATGTAGAGCGTAAAATCATTTTATCCTACTAAGAGATCTTGCTGAAATGATCTGGAGACTACAAAATTTTCTAGGCCTCTTATTTTATCAGTAAGTAATACCTTTTGATCTTTCCTTAGGAACTGTAATTTTTGCGCTCTCTCGAGCCAATACTGAAGACAATGACACATATCAATATCTACACTACATCGCCATTAAGTATATGAAAAAGACCCAACCCCACTGGGTTAATAAGTATAAAAATATTTGATTTTTAATAACAATAGTATTATCTTATTTCTTAAGTTTTGTAGTTATATATAGCAGCCACTCAGTAAATTATAGAAATGAAGATCTTAATTAAGATATTCTATACATTTACTTACATAACCACAAAACATTTCACTTTCATGTCATCAATATAACATCAATATTATGTACAATTAATGAAAAAATAGATGCATCATGATATTAACTATAATAATATTTAATTTATAATGGAAATAATGTCATCAAACCACCTCAAGTTTCGTAGATTTGAATATCCAAACACACAGCTGTACTCAGAAAATTATACACTGCAGAATCAGTTTTTAGTAACAAATTGAATTGAGCTCTAAATATGTCGGCAATCTGCAGGTCATGGCCTTCGTGTAATAGCCTATTGTTTATTGTAGTGTGTGTTTTGTTCTGAAATTCAATCAAGTCGGCCGTGATTGAATAAAATTAGTTCTCAAAACTGACAACAGATGGATTTTGGAAAATAGGAAAATTATGTAGGAAAATTGACATTTCACTGAAAACTACTACTTCTCCGAAAAACGTTAGGTTCCAAGCTTCAAAATGAGGGGCCATTTATTAAAATCCGTTCAGCCGTTTTCCCGTAATTTCCATTACCAGTTCAAATTATATATATAGATGTGTCTCAGTGAAACGTACAGCATAGTTCGTATAGGTCAGTTTCTGTCAGATACGTTTCCAATTCACTGTAGGCTAAAGCAAGGAGATGTATTATCACCTTTACTTTTTAAGGGGAGAGGGTGGTATTTTTTAAAACTTTTTTCCTATTTGATGTAAATTATTAATTTCTTGTATGTAGAGAGCTCATAGCTATGGCAACTCAACCAAATAAAAATATTTTGAAAAAAAAATCATTTGGGGGCCCAAATTTGAAAAAAATATACCCAATGCAGGATTGTACTAAAACCGATATATCTAAACCGTTTTTAAACATAGATTCAAACAGTTTTTGTAATGTATTTGAAAACGTATGTTCTACAAACTGTCTGTAGCAGAATTTTGATATTAGTCCCTACGTTTGTAAAATAAACTACGGAAATTTAGTAACAATTTTCTGATTTCCTCTCTTGCAAACAAACGGACGTATTTTTAAAATGAAATCAATTAACAAAATTCTGTTACAGAGAAAAGTTTCCTAATAGTCTAAAGAATGTGTGTTCTAAATTTCTTGCATGTATCTTTAATAGTTCGGAAATTATATCCATTTTGTCTGGCAATGTAGCAAAAAAAAAAATGAAGTTACTGGAAACCGATAAAAGCGGGCGTGTGATTTAAAAATACATAGCGCAGGAAGTTTAAATATGACGTCTCAACATCCGATAAGAGTACAAATACCCACAAAATGTTATGCAATGCATTCCACATATATCAAAGGATATTTAAAAAAAAATTTGAAAATTTAATTTACCGGAAACAACAATAAAAGTGGGTGAGTGATTTAAAAATCCATAATGCAGGAAGTTTAAAAATCCACACATATCACAGAGTTTTTTAAAGAACCCTTTTTTAAATTCAGTCATTTTTCATCAAAAATACCATCCCCTCCCCTTAACTTTGCTCTAGAGTATGCCATTAGGAAAGTCCAGGATAACACAGAGGGTTTGGAATTGAACGGATTACATCAGTTGCTTGTCTATGCGGGTGACGTGAATATGTTAGGAGAAAATCCACAAACTCTGGAATTCATTACCTGCTAGCATCAGGGACTGTCGAAATAAAATTCAATTCAAACGCAAACTTACTAGGCACTTGGTCAGTAATTGAGACTCGTTCAGACATGGTTTCTTGTAAATAGTTCTTTTAATCTACCACAAAATATCTCAATATCCGGTAATTTCATCACTATAGAATTTTGTTATTCTAGGTTTAATTTGTAATTTAGTAAATACAAAAATATTCTTTGTTCTTAACTTCTATGATAAAATGTCTAGCTTTCATTAATCAGGTATTCTTGTCGCACTTTAATTTTTATTGTAATTGTAATTGTAAATTTAATATTAATTGTAATCTTATTGTTCATGTTATAGTTGTAATCCCCTGGTAGAGGGGCAGAGAAGGCCTGACGGCCTTATCTCTACCAGGTTAAATAAATATATCTAATCAAATCAAATCTAATCTAAATCTAATCTAATTAAGGAAAACACAGGAATTTAACTAGTAACTTCTTGGAGTTTTACTACCTTAAATCCATCTTATCACACTCTAGACATAGCTACTTATATTTTATTTTACTTCGTTATTTAACGACGGTGTATCATCTACGAGGTAATTTAGCATCGATGAAATTGGTGATACCGGGATCATATTTGGCGAGATGAGGCCGAGAATTCGCCATAGATTACCTGAAATTTGCCCTACAATTTGGGAAAACCTCGGAAAAAACCCAACCAGGTAATCAGCCCAAGCGGGAATCGAACCCGTGCCCGAGCGCAACTCCGGATCAGCAGGCAAGTACCTTAGCCGACAGAACTGCGCCGATGGCTGCTACTTCATTAGACGTAGGTATGTTTAGAATCAATTACTGTTGAATTTACGTCACATTAAAATACGTTATTTTATGGGAACTCTAAACAATGAAATTCTTTACTAGTTGGCCCTTCAAGATTTATTGTTAGCAGATTGCTAACTCTGTTTACTGAAAGGCGGTTTCTAATTTCACTTTTTACAAGATTCATGCAACTAAATCCTCGCTCACAATTTACAGTATGCGATGGAATTATATAAATCAATTAGAAGAAATTGTTCACTTAACTTACATGAATTGCACCAACTCTTTGAAATCAATTCCTGAACATATGAGCCCTTCAGAGCAAAAGTGGTGTAAGTGAAAATTCGGTAATGAGGTTTAAAGTAAAAATTCTGTCAAATACAGCGCAAAGTAGCAATTAATATGGTCTTCTTGCTATCCACTGACCACTAATAGTTTAAATAAATTCAATATTAATTCCTACTTTGCGCTGTATTTTACAGAATGTTTCCTTTAACCCTCACTACCCATTTTGACTTACACCACTCTTGCTCTGAACGGTTCATATATTGCTCAATACCTTTTTGAACATTGCCCATGCCATTAGCATTTCATTTAAATTCAGATTAGTTCAAACACATCTCTGATTTCATTTTCTCCATAACCATCTTCGTTTCTGAAGTCCAATGTGGTTGTGGTATTTTTGGATATTTACATTTCAAAGTTTGTTGCATTTTTAGAAGTCTAGTAGCAAAATTCGAAAAATGCAACTGTGGCTTAGACCCTGGTACTTTAGTATTCAGCGAGTTCCAAGCAACACAAAATGACATTATTTCGTAAACAGTTAAATTGTGGACCCATGTTTGCTGGAAATTTTGACTTGTCTTCGCTTTTACTTCTCATCCCTAAATTTTTTACTATCACTTTGAAAATACTCTGTATTCGAATAACGAGAGGACAAAAATATTAAAATATTGTTTTTTTAATGTATAATCTGCTTTCAACAAATTAATGTAACTTTGTAATACACAGTCAATTCTCACGGCATATTTATTTTTCCAAGTCGGAATAAAATACCTGTGTTCAATAACGACAAAAAAAATCGCATTGTCAGTCAGTTTTATGAGTTCAGCCAAAGAATAAATAGAGATCTAAACCAAGGAGGAAAACAAAACGTGAAGCAGATACAAAATACTGCGGACGAAGGATTAGGGAAACAGCTGGAAGTGTCTGAGGTCAGGAGCATAGACAAGACTAATGGAGGAAATGCAAGAGAAGACGTGAGAAGAACGAGTGAAGGAATGAAGCGACTACCAGATATTAGTGATTGTGAGGACAGAATAGATAGGGCTTTGGAGAGGTTATTAGCGAAGAAAAAGAGTGCTAAAAGGTGAGTGCAAGAAAGTTAGGGGTGGCAAAAGTGTAAGAAAAGGAACAGAGAAGACAGTGTGAAGTGTAAGAAGATAGGGTAAGAGTGTAATAAGATAGACTATCAAACAATGAATACAAGAGAATTAAAGTGAAAAAAAAAACATCTGAACAAATGTGAAGTGGAATGAGAGAGAAATTGCAAGTGTAATTAAGTGAATTAGATATTTGATGTTTTTCAATGTTATGGGTTGGGAGCAGTATCAGAGGTACTATAACTGTAGGAGTATTATAGAAATAAATATATGGAAAGAGGAATAAAATAGGAAATTTAGGAGTGAAGCGAAGAGAAAGGGATCAATACATAAATAAACAGAGGGTAGGAAAAAAAAGTGATGTAAGTGTTGTAAAATAGAGTAAACGGAAAAGTCAGCAGGTAATGTAGGAGAAAATAGAGGGAAAACAATGATTAAGAGTAGGTAGGATTTGAGGGTAGAGAAGAAAATAAATAAATAACGCAAATTATTAAGGAAGGAATATGCAATATTTAATAGGTGAGAGAGAAATGGAAAGGAGGCAGCCTAGGTAGGAGGGAGAGAATAGAAGAGGATAGAGGGGGAAGGACATATAGCAATTCAGTCATAACAGAACATTAGAAAGTAATCAAGAAATTCCCGGCAAAGAATACACTAATAGGAAAGAGTTGTATGTATTAAAGGGATGGTGGATCGAAAAACAGAAATGTGAAGGTCCACCATAACTGTGAATTGTAAAGTTGACTGACAAATAAATATATCAAAATAGAGATCTCATTTCAAAGAGGCCGTCATCTAGTTAGCTGAGTTGCTGCTAAATAGAGTGTGGGAGAGAAACAAAGAGATAGGAAGCATATTGTATAAATAACCGCAGCATTGGAAGTGCATGACACTAAGGATTCGAGTGTTCAAATTTAAGCAGAGTGGCGAACATCTCAAGCCGGCAACTCCCGGCGCCTGTCAACGACGTTGCACTATATCTTTTGCATAAAAAGCCAGATGCGGCGTGGACGCTGATGACGTCAGAATGCGCGAGAATCTGTGAAATGAAGCAGATAGGAAAGGCAAAAAGCAGACGTGCTGCAATGGCAAATGTAACCTTAGGACAGCAAATATAAAACACACGGACTCCATGGCAACGGACTTCTCGCTGAAGCAGAGCCCTCTCTAATGATTTCTCGGCGTTTACCTTCGTCTGTTTCTCAACCCGTTCACACTACAAGTACGAGTATCTATATATATAATTTGAACTAGTAATGGAAATTACGGGAAAACGGCTGAACGGATTTTAATAAATGACCCCTCATTTTGAAGCTTGGAACCCAAAGTTTTTCGGCAAAATAGTAGTTTTCAGTGAAATGTCAATTTTCCTACATAATTTTCCTATTTTCCAAAATCCATCTGTCGTCAGTTTTGAGAACTAGCTAATTGTATTCAGGAGAAGGGAAGCGAGCATCAAGTCGGCCGTGTTGCATTTCAGAAAAAAAAACAAAAACACACACTACAGTAAACAATATTACACGAAGGCTATGATCTGCAAGAATGCTGACATATTTAGAGCTCAAATTAAATTGGTTATTAAAAACTTAACTTATTAAAAATATTTTACAGGTTCGATTCTGTGGTGTGTAATTTTCTGGGTACAGTTGTGTATTGGATATTAAAAACTACAAAACTTGAGGTGGTTTGATGACATTATTACCATTAGAAATGAAATATTATTGTAGTCAATGCCATGATGTGACTATTTTCTGTCTTATTCACTTTTTTCTGAAACCTGTTTATATAATTTTTCATTTTAAATTTTATTGTGAGCTATTCTGCGTCGCAGGGTAAACCCAAAATATTGGGTCAGACTACTAAATTAAATATACATATTAATGCTATATTGATGATATGAAAGTGAAACGTTTTGAGGTTATGTAAGTAGATGTAGAGAATAACTTAAATTAGATTTTGATTTCTATATTTTACTGAGTGGTGGCTATATAGTATATATAGTATATGTTACTGAAAGCTATAAAACTTACGTAAGATAATAATATTATTAAAAATCAAATATTTGTATAGTTATTAATCAAGTGGGGTTGAGTCTTTTTCATATATTTAATGGCGGTGTGGTGTAGATATTTATATGCGTGGTTCTCTTCAGTATTGGCTCGAGAGAGAGTATGTTTCAATATAATGGAAGCAAATAACTTTCCGAATGTCTGGTATTCTTCATTTAAAAATAAATCTGAAAAATGTTTATTTGAACGTCTAATGAACTTAGTTTGCAGCATTTGCTGCACAAGCCACTAGTATTATAGAATTTTATTCTTTTGTGCACTATACTGGAACGTTACAGGGATAGACTTTTAAGTGTAATCGAGTTTAGCTACCATAATTAAATATCTTCCGTCTAACCTCTGTACGGTTTCGTCATTGCTTCTTTATATTATTTAAAAGAGACTAGTGGCTTGTGCACCACATGCTGAAAAATAGGTTCAAATAAACATTTTTCAGATTTATTTTCAATGAAGAATACCAGACATTCGGAAAGTTATTTGCTTCCATAATAATGAAAGATTCTCTCGAGCCAATACTGAAGAGAACCACGCATATAAATATCTACACCACACCGCCATTAAATATATGAAAAAGACCCAACCCCACTTGATTAACAACTATAAAAATATTTGATTTTTTATAATATTATTATCTTACGTAAGTTTTATAGCTTTCAGTAACATATACTATATATACTATATAGCCGCCACTCAGTAAAATATAGAAATCAAAATCTAATTTAAATTATTCTCTACATCTACTTAAATAACCCCAAAACGTTTCACTTTCATATCATCAATATAGTATTAATATGTATAATTAATGAAAAATAGTCACATCATGGCATTAACTACAATAATATTTCATTTCTAATGGTAATAATGTCATCAAACCACCTCACGTTTTGTAGTTTTTAATATCCAATAGGCCTACACAGCTGTACCCAGAAAATTACACACCACAGAATCGAACCTCTAAATTATTTTTGGTAAGTTAAGTTTTTAATAACCAATTTAATTTGAGCTCTAAATATGTCAGCATTCTTGCAGATCATGGCCTTCGTGTAATATTGTTTACTGTAGTGTGTGTTTTGTTTTATTCTGAAATGCAATTAGCTAGTTTCGCTAGTTCTCAAAACTGACGACAGATGGATTTTGGAATATAGGAAAATTATGTTGAAAAATTTGACATTTCACTGAAAACTACTATTTTTCTGAAAAATTTTGAGTTTCAAGCTTCAAAATGCGGGGTCATTTATGAAAATCCGTTCAGCCGTTTTCCCGTAATTTCCATTACCAGTTCAAATTATAGATGCTCCTGACTTTGTATCCAAGAGGACTAGGAAATAGCCTATGTCATTATGAAAATGAAAGAGAATTCAATAGACATTTGTGCTTTATCGGAAGTGAAAAACAAACGCAAAGGGATTATGCTGTGTGCTAATTACATTACATACAAGGTGTTAATAAAAAATCAATACTTTGAGACGTATTCATCAAAACAAGACAAAAGTGTCTAGTAGACAAGGGTCCTAAAACTAATATCTTTTGAGATATGAGCAGGCCTACTTCTTGACGAACAATATTGGCGATGTTCAGTGTGGTTTCCATTAAAAAATATTCATTATTCTGAGAAATAGTAGTATTCATCAAAATAAGACAAAAAAGTCTAATAAATATGGGTCCTAAATTAATATTTTCCGAAATATGGGTAGGCACTTGTTAATAAACTTTATTGACGATGTTTAATGTGATTTTCATGAAGAAAAAGCGTACTGAGGGATGGTAGTATTCACCAGAATAAGACAAAAATAGTCAAATAAACGTGGGTCCTAAAATTAAATTGTATACGAAACAAGGTGGCAGTGCCAGCGAAATGAATCTAAT